>NW_006160204.1:3226173-3311378 GCF_000334495.1 Tupaia belangeri chinensis
TTCCTGCTCTATCACTCAGCCTCCATCACTAGAGGCTCCATTACTCCCTGCTCCATATCTACCAGCTGTCTCACTCCTGGCTCTGACTCTGTCATTTTTAGCTCTGTAACTTTCAGTTCCTTCACTATTGGCTTGGTCTCCATCACTGCTAGGTCCATCACTGCCAGATCCGTCACTCCTAGCTTAATCACTCCAGGTCTATCATTCCCAGGCACTGTCACCTGGCTCTACACTCCTAGCTCCATCACTCTTTGATTTTTAACCTCCAGATCTGAGACTCCTGGCTTGGACTTTTTTACTCCTGGGTTAATCACTCCTGGGTAAATCACTTCCAGCTCCATTACACTATGCTCATCACCATGGCTCCATCGGCTCCATTACCCCAACTCCATCCTCCCAGATCCATCACTTCCAGCTCAACACCCTGGCTTCAGCACCCCAGCTCCATCCTCCCAGCATCATCACTCAGGCTCTATCACTCTAGTTCCATCTCTCTGGTTTCATTACGCCTGGCTCCATAACTCCTCACTTATGCTGTCACTCCTGGCTCTGGCTGTCACTCCTGGCTTCATTACTCGGGCCCTTTCACTCAGCTCCATCATTTCAGCTCCATTACCCTGACTTCATTATCCCAGCTCCATCATTCCTAGTGCCATCACTCTCAGCTCCATGGCTCCATTATTCCCAGCTTCATTACGGCTGGCTCCATCAATTGGGCTCCATCACTCAACTTCTATCACCCTTGCTCCATTATCCTGGCTTCATCACTCATGGCTCAAAACCTCCTGGCTCTGTCACTCCCAATTTCATCAAATGTGCTTCTTCACTTTCAACTTCATCATCTTGGCTCCATCATTCCAGCTACATCACTACTGGCTCCATCAATCCCAGTTCCATCACTCCAATCTCCATCACTTCCAGTTCCATCAACTGTATCACTTCCAGTTCCATCAACTATATCACTTCCTGCTCAGACTCTGTATTTCCCAGCTCCATCACTCCTGGCTCCATCACTCCTTGCTTAATGACTCCTGGCTCTGTCATTTTCACCTTCATCATTCCCAGCTTCACCACATCTCGCTCCATTACTGAGGCTCCATCACCCAGGAACCATAACTCATGCTGGTTCTCTCAGGCTCCATCATCTCAGCTATGTCACTCTCAGCTTCATCACTTCTGGTTCCATCAACTCAGCTCATAACTTTTAGCTCATGCTCTGTCACTCTGGGCTCCATCTCTTCAAGCTCCATCACCCTGCTCCATCATTTCCAGCATAGGCTCTATCACTTCCAGCTTTGTAAACCATGGCCCCAATATGCCTGGTTTCATCACTCAGGTTCCATTTCCCCAGTTCTCTCATCCTGGCTCCATCATTCCCAGCTTTATCACTACCACCTCCATCAGTATTGGCTACATTGTTCCCTTTTTGGGCTCCATTACACTCAGCTCCATCATTATCAGCTCTATCACTCACAGTTTGGGCTCTGTCATTTCTGGCTCTATCACTCCCAGCTTCACCATATCCAGTTCCATCACTCCTGGCTCCATCTTTCAAGCTCTATCATCCCAGCTGGGCTCTGTCATTCCTGCCCCCTAACTCCTAGCTTCATCACCCCTGGCCCCATAACTGGCAGCTCTTTCACTCAGGATCCATTATTCCCACATCCATCTCTCCCAGGTCAATAACTCCCCATTCCATCATACCAAACTCCATCATTCCTGGAACAATTATACTGGCTTCATCATCCTGCTTCATCATCAAGTTCCATAATTCCAGCTCCAACACCCTAGCTTTGCCAATCCCAGCTTCATAGCTCCTGGTTCCAGCTCTGTCACTCCTGGATTCATCACCCCAGCTTCATTGCCTTAACTCTATCATCTTAGCTTTAGCTCCCTGATTCCATCAACCCAGCCCTATCATTCCCAGCTCCATCTCTCCTGGCTCCATCTCTCCCAGATCCATCACTCCCAGCTCCATCATTCCTGGCTTTATTATTCAGGCTCTAACTCTCTGGTATCATTACTCTCAGCTCAATCACTCCTGGCTCTATAATTCCCATCTCTGTCATTCACAGCTTTTTACTCCCAGATCCTCCACTCCTAGTTCAGGTTCTGTCACTCCTGGGTCCATCACTCCCAGGTGAATCTCTTCCTGTTTTATTATACCTGACTCCCTCATTCCCAGCTCCATCAAGCCAGGTCCATCACTCCAGCTCTATTATCCCAGCTCCATCCTCCTAGCTACATCATCTTGGTCCATCTGTCCTGGCTTGGTCACTCCCAGCTCTGTTACTCTCAGCTCCATCACTCCCAGTCCCATTACTCCCAGCTCAGACTTCATCAGTACAGCTCCATAACTCCTGGCTTTGTCACTCCCAGCTCATGTTCCATCACTCTTGGTTCCATTCCTCTCAGCTCAGGCTCCATCACTTCCAGCTTCCATCACTCCTGGCTTCATTACTCCCAGCTCCAGCATTACCAGCACCATCAGTCTCAGCTACATCACTTCCTACTTGGGCTTCATTACTCCCAATTTTGCCATTCTTAGCTCCATCAGTTCCAGTTTGGGCTCTGTCATTTCTGGCTTCATCACTCCTGACTCTGTCTCCATTACTTTTGGCTCCATCATTCCTGGCTCCATCTTCCACACTTTATTATTCTGGCTCCATCACAGCTGCCTCCACCATATTGGCCCCATCATCTGGGCTCTATCATTCCCAGATCCATAACTCTCAGCTTCATCACCACAGCTCCATCACTCCCAGATACATCACTCCTGATTCATCATTTCTGGCTCCATTACTCAGGCTCTATTACTCCAGAACCATTACTCTTGGTTCCATCACTCCTGTATTTGTCATTCCCAGCTTCTTCACTCTCAGCTCAGCCTCCATGACTCCTGACTTCATAACCTATGGCATTGTCACTCCCTGCTCAATATCCATAACTCCTGTATCCATCACTCCCAAGTCAATTACTCCTGACTCCGTAATACCTGGTTCTATCCTTCCCAATTATAACACACTGGGTCCATCACCCTGGCTCTATGATCCTGGCTCTATCACTTCAATTCCTTTCTCCTGAATCTATCCTTCTGGTTGCATCTTTCTGGTTTCATCACCCCAGCTCCATCACTCCAGGCTCCATCACTCTTGCTTCTATTACTCCTGGCTCTATCAGTCTCTGCTCCATTACTCCCTGGTTCATCACTCCAGTTCCATTACTCTTGGCTCTGGCTCCTTCACTATCAGCCCCAACATTCCCAAGTCCATATTCCTGGTTCTGTTTCTCACTCCCTTCTCTGTTACTCCAGCTCCATCATCCTGACACCATAACCCCAGCTCCATTACTAGGCTCTGGCGCTCAGCCTCCATCACACCAGCTCCCTCATCCCAGCTCCATCTCTCTTGGCTCCTTCATTCCTGGCTCCATCACTCCAGGATTGGGTTCCATCATTCTGGTCCCATTGCTCCTGGTTCTATCACTCCTGGCTCCATTACTCCCAGCTTCATCAATCTTGGCTCCATCACTCCTGGCTGTCATTCTCAGCTTGAGCTTCATCACTCCTGTCTTCATCACTATGGCTCTGTCACTCTTGTCTCCATCATTTCCAGCTCCATCACTCAGGCACCATCACCCCAGTTCCAACATTCCAGATCCATCATCACAGTTCCATCACTTAGGTTCCATCAATTTGGCTCCATCACCCTGGCTCCATAATACCTGGCTCCATTATTCCCAGCTCCATCTTCAGGGTCTATCACTCCAGCTCCATCATCCCACCTCATCATTCCCAGCTCTGTCATTCTCAGTTCTGATACTCATGTCTCCATTATTACCACTCTGTCACTCCCAGCTCAAACTCCTTTGCTCCTGGCTCAGGCTCCATTACTTCTGGGTTCTTTGCTCCTGGGTCTGTCACTCCCAGCTCCATCATATCCAGCTCCATCATTCCCAGCTTCATCATATTGGGGCCCATCAGCATGGCTTCATCATTCAGGCTTCGTCACTTCTGACTCCATTATCCTGGCTCCATGCTCTTGGTTCTGTCACTATCAGCTCAGTTACCCTGACTTCATCACCCCAGTTCCATTACCCCAGCTCCATTATATCTAACTCCATTATTCCTGGCTCTTTTACATGGGGTCCATAAGCCCAGATCCATCATCTTTTCTTCATTACTCCTGGCTCCCTCACTCCTGGCTCTATCACTCTCATCTCTGTCATTCCCAGCTCCATCACTCAGGCTCCATCACTCTCAGCTCTGGATTCATCACTCTCAGATCCATCACTCCCAGGTCTATACTCCTGGCTCCATTACTCCTGGCTTTGTCCCTACCTGCTCTGTCACTCCAGCTCAATCTTCCCAGCTTTATCATCCAGGCACCATCATCCCAGCTTTATCATCCCAGCTCCATCACTCCAGCTGCATCTCAAGATCTACCACTCTTGGCTCTGGCTCCATCACTTTAAGCTCTTTTCCTCCCAGTTCTTTACACCTGGCTATCATTCCCAGCTCCATCACTCTGGCTCCATCATCCTGGTTCCATCACCTCAGCTCCATCATTCAAGCTCTTTTACTCAGGCTCCTTCACCTTGGATCCATTCTCCCTGCTCTGTCACTCCCATCTTCATGACTCCTGGCTCCATCACTCCTGGCTTGGGCTCTGTTACTCTGGCTCCATCACTACCAGTTCCTTCACTCCCAACTCCATCACACCCAGCTCCATCACTCCTATTTTCATCACTCCTGGCACCTCATTTACAAAAAATAATAATAATAAAAGAAAGAAAAGACAAAAGAAATTTCCCATTTATTTGCTTTATTTAATTGAAATGGAGTGTTAATATGGACACTTGTGACCCCCAGTGGTAGAAACAGGAAGTACAGCCAATGATGCTGGGTGGGGGAGAAGGGAAAAGAGCATCTTTCACCTGCTCTCTGGAGCCTCTGCTTAAACTACAAAAGCAACATGACATCTACAGGGGCTAAAGCAACACACACACACACACACACACACACACACACACACACACACACACACACACACACACACACACACACACACACACACACACACACACACACACACACACACACACACACACACACACACGGCAATGAAACAGCTCTGTCTCTCAAACCTTGTCTTAAGCAGTTTTAGTCACATCTAAAACACGTTACAATGGGCACCTCCACCAGAATAAAAATGGCCAGATTTTGGTGCCTTACTACTTCTTGCCTTAGGCCTCTTGGAACTTGAGATCTATAATGACTGCAAACACTGAAACCACCCTCACTCCTGCTTCTCCAGCACTCTCAGTTCAATTTAATATTTTTTAAAAAGTATTTATTGTTACTTTTAATATTTGAAATAGGGCACATGTGCTCAACAGAGAGAGAAGGGGAAAAAGTGAGAACACAAGCTGCCAGGTCTAGGACTTGAACTGTGGTCAGCCATGTGGGAGTCCAGTGCTTTAACCACTATGCCATCTGCCAGCCCCTCTAAGTGCTGTTCAAAAGCACACCCTATGAGGGGACCAGCAGTTAGCGTAATGGCTATGTTGCTGAACTCCCACGTAGTCAACTGCAGTTCGAGTCCCAGACCCAGTGGCTTAAACTCACTCCAGGCCCAGGCACGTGTGTGTGCATACGCAAGATCCCGAGAGGAGAATGGAGAAGAGATTGTGGCATGGCCATCCCCACTGGGGGGTGATTTCTCGCTTTCTGTCTCTCTGTCTCTCTTTCTGGCAAGCACATGCACCCAATAGCAAAATCCTTTCCAAACAAACAAACAAAAAAGTACGGAAAAGAAAAACACAATCCATGAGCAGCCACCAATGCCAAGTCCTGGGCTAGTATTGGGTGGGGATCAACCAGATGTTGATTTTCTCCAGGTTACCTATCTGGATATTCAGTCTTCTCCATCTTTTGATTCTGCAAGGCATCAGGGGGATTCATTTACTTATTCAACAAATATTGAGTACTTACTGTCTGTCCTGTACTGTCAGGCAATGAGCTGAAAAGACCCTGCTCTCAGGGGGCTTCTATTCTCAGTTACTGGCCATCACATTTTTTGTGCTTACTACAATCCTTGAACCATAAACTCTGCCAGAATGGAAAGAAACCATAGTGGTTATCCAACTCCTTACTTTTGCAAGTGAGGTTCCTGAAGCCCACTAAGATTGTGTGGCTGGCCTGAGGTCCCAGAACAAGATACAAGGAATTCCAGACTAAAACCTAGTTTTCCAGCTGAAGACCGGAAAATGTCTATTGAAACACTCACGGCTGTGGATATAAAGTTGTTTGCCTAGATGTATTTAGGGAAAATTAGAGATCTAGTGAGGGAACATAGTAATACACTAATCCTTATTATTTTTAGTTTGCTATACAGGGCAAGCACAGTTGCTGGAGACAGACAGAGAGGGAGAGAAAAAGAAAGTGAGAAACCAACCTCCAAGGGGGATGACCATGCTGTAATCCCTTTTGTGTGTGTGTGTGTGTGAGAACACATGTGTACCTGTGTATGTTCATCTGAATACATATATGCACTTGTGTACGTATGTGTAAAGACACATGAATGCTTAATGATGCCATTCCAAAGCTATGCCAGGGGAGCAGGTGCCCAGGCAGCAGTCAGTGAGCACATGTTCTCTTCCTCTGTGTGTGGAGGAGCTGGTTTGCTCATTTGCCATGCAATAATAGCTTCTAAGATGGCCCCTAAGACCATTCACATCTCACTCTCATCCCTTGCTGCCTCAGCCGACATCTGTCTGGGCCACTTTCTGACCTTGCACTGGACCCTGCACAACCTACTTCCTTCTGGGTGCTTTCCTTTGCTCTCAGGGTGGGCATGCACTCTTCCCTCAACCCCAAGATGATGACAGAGACCAAGCCACAGTTCTCACATGGTTTGCTGAAGGCAGCGCTGTAGTTGAAGAACCAAGCAGAAGACCTGGGGTGGGTAGGCTGCCAGGCATGGCTGTCAGCCCCTGCCGTCAGACCCTGCCTCCAAAAGGTCCTAATAAGGCACCTCACCAGGGTGGCATCCTTCCTCAGCCTGCATCCTCTGGGCTGCTTCTCTCGGAGACAGGGGTGACAGTGGGGCTTCTGCTCACCTTTTTTTTTTTTTTAACTTTTTTTTTAGAGGTTTTTGCTATAGGGCACGTGTGCTTGCCAGACAGAGAGCAACAGAGAGACAGAAAGCAAGAAATCACCCCCCAGGGGAGATGGCCACACCGCAATCCCTTCTCCTCCATTCTCCTCTCGGGATCTTGGGCATGCACACATACACGTGCCTGACATGAGTTTTAAGCCACCGGGTCCAGGATACAAACCGCGGTTGACCACATGGGAGTCCAGTGACATAGCCATTACGCTAACTGCTGGCCCCTCTGCTCACCTTTTGAGAACGGTTACCAACCTCAAATCAGGTTCACTCACCCAAGTGCTATCAAACCAAACTGTAGGCACATGGTGTGATGAAGTAAAGTACACAGCTTTACTGCAAAGTGCAAAGCAAGGAGGGCGGGAAGCTCGTGCTGAAAAGACCAGGTCTCCCTGAGGTGTTCCCCTTGGTGAGGCCTTAGACAATTACATTTTTATTTAGGTTTTGGACTCATTTCGCCTGGGGTCTTTAAGCTCACAGCCAACAGTTTTTATCCTATAAAACATCTTACATAATGAAATGAAAAACTTATCTTTACTTTAAGGGAGAGTTTTAAAGGTCGAATAACATTTATTTATGGCCAATACTGTTCCATTATTATAACTGAAGTCTGAAGTCTTATCCCTTGTTCTGGGCCATTACAAGCACCTTAGAAAATACTCTTTACTTTTAGTTCAGCCCTTATTAATTTTCAGTTTAGAAAATTTTTACTTTTTCTTTAACAGAGAGGGAAACTGAAGACCCATGCCTCTTAGGGAGTCTCTGTTCAATTTCAGAACTAGGTGGATGCCCAAACCAGATCAGCTCACCTCCTGGCTTTCTGGTCCTTTTGGAGGCTCTGTGTCTGTCCAGCCTCCTTTGCCTTTCTATCTTCCACTCATGTTCATCTGTCCTCTCAGTTTTAACAGGCTCATGGGTATAGAAGACAAAGCTCCTCTGCCAGCCCTAACGTGCTGTGTGTGTGGCTAGTGACCATAGCCCTAGGCATGGAAAAACCCACAGGGCAGCATGGGCATAAATGAACCCAGGGCTTTCCCAACCGGTCCCTTTTCCCCCATTTGAAAAAAAAAAAAAAGTTACAGGTGGTCACTGATTTCCCTAGAAGCAGGTCAGCTGTCGAGGATGTCTGCTGCCCCCACCCAGCCCTTTATGGAAAGTACAGCCTAGGAGGGTATAAGTAGGTATGCATGAGCTCTTCCTGCTGGAACCTGGACCCTCTCCCTCCAAGATGGACAAGGCCCTCCTGATGGAACTCCTCATTCTGCTTTGCTGCTTTTGTTAGTCCCTAGGGGTGACAGACGGGGGAAAGATCTGTGATCCAGGACTGATCAGGCCTCCTGGGACAAAGGTCTTCCATGGAGCTGTATGGCAGAGCAGGTCTCTCCCATTACCCCAGCTGGAGTCCTGAGCACCCCGAGGAGAAGCAACTGACAGGAGAGGAGTCTGTGGTGGGGGGGTGGTCAGAGAATCTCTGAGATGGGATTTGGAAAAGGTGGTCTGCAGAATCTGGTTTTCCTTTCAATAACATTGCCTGGGCCCTTTCAAGATGGAGATAACACGGGTGAGCTGAGACAGTGAAGGCATGGGGGCCCAGCTGGTGAGCAAGGAGGTGAGGGCAGCATGTCAAGGACTGAAAGGAGCCCAGACAGATCCTGAGTTTCAACACTCAACTACCTCCTCCAGAGTCTGGGCTGGGGTGGGAGCTGACTTCAGATTTGCCAAAAGAGCAATAGTGCACTGACCTTGTGGAGGTGAGAATGAGGAGCAAAAGGAAGGAAAGGAGGGGTGGGTGTTGGTTTTGTTGCTACCTGGTAGCCATAACCAGCAAGCAGCACTCAATGCATTTCAAACATCTGTCCCCACTGTCAGGTTATAGGCACATGAATGCAAGAATGTCACCTGGGGGCAGTTAAAAACAAGGGAATGAGGCAGGAAAAAGAAGTGCATTATCTTTGCCCTTGTCTGTGCTGCATCCTGAGCTATGATGAGTGCAGACTCCCGCTCAAAGCTGGAGGGAGGCATATTCTCAAGTACAGGGGTATCCTGTACCCCTGGCTATGAAGCTCTGATGAGCAGAGAGCAGGAGGCAACTGACAGCAGATGTAGCAATAGTTGTGGCCATGGAGATAGAAAAGCCACAGTGTTGGTGGGGGCCCTCCTCTGACTGTGAGAGGAGCAGCCATGTCTACAAATGATGGGTAGAAAGGCAGTATTTGAAAACCAGGGGACTCACTGGGCACCCTTCACCACCCAGTTTCTGATAGTCCTACACACAGAAAACTGTGACCATGCAATGGACATAGTCATCAATACTCAGAGCCCAGGACTGGGCTGGCATGTGCCACCATGTCCACATCAGCCTGTTGGCATGCCACATAAATGATGGAGTCATAGCAGGGAGTGATAGAGCCCAGAGGGACAAAGTCAGAAGTGAAAGAGCTCAAGCTGAGAGTGATGGTACCAGGTGTGACAGAGCCAGGAGTGATGGAGCTGAGACTAAGAGAGACAGGAGTGACAGAGCCAGGAGTGATAGAGCTGGTTCTGACAAGGCCAGGAGTGATAAAGCCAGGAGTGATGGAACTAGAGACCGGAGTGAGAGAGCTGGGACTGACAAAGCCAAAGCAGGAGTGATGGAGCAGGAGTACAGAGCCAGGAATGACAGAGCCCCGGTCAGGAATGATTAAGCCAGAGTGATGAAGCCTGGAATGACAAAGCCAGGAGTATAGAGCCAAGAGTGACAGATCCAGGAGTGGTGGAGCTAGGAATAATAGAGACAGAGCTGGGAGTGATGGGGACAGGAGTGATAGAACTGGGAGTGACAGAGCCCTAGCCAGGAGTGATGGAGCTGGGTGTGATGAGCAGGGAGTGATGGAGCCAGCAGTACCAGACATCAAGCCAGGAGTGGTGGAGCAAGGAGTTAAACAGACAGAAGTGATGGAACATGAGTTATAGATACTGAGTGATATCGCTAGGATGATGGAGCCAGGATGGTGGAGCTGGGGTGATGGTGCCTGAAAGGAGAAGGGAGGATGGAAACAGAGTGACAGAGCAAGGAGTGATGGAGTCATTAATAATGGAACCAGGAGTATAGACGGGGGAGTGATGAAGCAAAGAGTCATAAAGCCAGAACTGGGAGTAATGGAGAATGAGCAATGCAGTAGAGAATGATAAGGGGGTAGTGATAGAGCAAGGAATAATGGAACTGGGTGTGATAAAGCAGGGAGTGATAGAGCCAGAAGTGATGCAACCAGGAGTGATGGAACTGGGAATAATGGAGCTACAGGTGAGACCAATAGAGCTTGGTGTGATGGAGCCAGGAGTAACAGAGCTGGAGATAGGAATTTTGGAGCTGGGAGGTGGGGAACTGAGAGTGATGGAGCCAGGAAAGATGGAACTGGTATTACAGAGCTGCAGTGATGGACCTGGTGTTATGGAGAAGGGAATGATAAAGCAGGGATGATGGAGCAGGAGTGATGGACCTAAGAGTGAAGTAACTAGAGCTGGAAGTGACAGAGTTGGGAGTTATGAAGCCAGGAGTGATGAGCCCGAGCCAGGGATGACAAAGCCATGACTGACAAAGTCTGAATTGTCACAGACTGGAGTGATGGAGCCAGGAGTAATAAATCCAGGGTAATAGATACAGAGTAATGGAGTCAGGAATGATGAAGCCAGATCTAATGGATCTGGTAGCAACTGACCCAAGAGTGATGACTCAGGAGTGACAGAGCCTGGGTGCCAGTGATGAAGCCCAAGCTGGGAGTGATGAAGTAGTACACGTTGGAGCTGGAAATGACTAAGCCAAGAGTGATTGAGCCAGGAATTATTGAGATGAGATGATGGAGCCAGGGGTGATGGGGCCAAGATGATGGAGCCAAAGTTATAGAGCCAAGAGTGAGTCAGCCAGCATGACAGAGGCAAAAGTGATGGATCTAAGAGTATCAAAGCCACTGGAGACAGAGTCTGGAGTGATAGAGTCCAAGATGGGAGTGACAGAGTCAAAAGTGACACAGCTGGTAGTAACAGAAACCTAGTCAGGAGTAATGGAGCTGGGTGTAATGAGAAGGGAGTGATGGAGCTAGGAGTGATGAAGCAAGGCATACCAGACCCCGAGTAAGAGGTAGTGGAATCAGGAATGACACGCCCACAAGTAATTTAGCTGGGAAGATGGAACCAGGGTGATGGAGCCTGAGTGATAAAACCTGAGTGATGTACCCAGGATGTTGGAGCTAGAGTAATAGAGCTGGGGTGATGGTGCCAGAATGATGAAGGGATGATGGAGTCAGAGTGACAGCCATGAGTGATGAAGCCTTTAATAATGGAGCCAGGAGTATGGGTGGGAGAGTGATGGAGCTGAAAGTTAGAAAGCATGAGTTGGGAGTGATTGAGCCTGAGTAATGGAGAAGGGAATTATAGAGCAAGTAGTGATAGAGCCAGAACTGATTGACCTAAGAGTGATAAAGCCAGAAGTAGAGAAACCAGGAGTAATGGAGCCAGGAGTGACAGAGATGGGAATGACAGAGCTGGGAATGATAGAGCCAGAGGTATGACTGTTAAAGCTTAAAGTGATGGAGCTGAGAGTAACAGAGCTGGAGGTGTGAATTTTGGAGCTAGGATGTTGATGCCAGGAGTGATATAGCCAAGAAAGATTGAGCGAGGAATAATGGATCTGGGAGAGATAGAGCCAGAAGTGACAGAACCAGGAGTGATGGAGTCCAAGCTTGGAATTACAGGGCCAGGGGTTGAGATGAAAGTAACAAATCCAGGAGCCGTGAAAGTGGGTTGGAGGAGCCAGGATTGATGGCACCAGGCTGATGGAACTGGGTGTGATAATGTCATCATTGATGGAACCAGGGTTACAGAGTTGGGATGATGGAGTCAAAGTTATGAATTTGGAAGTTATGGAGCCAGGTATAAAGGAGCCAGAAATAATGGGGCCAGTAATGATAAAGCTGGGAGTGATGGAGTGCAAATGATACAGCCAGGAGTGATAGAGCTAGGAGTAATGAAGCTAAGAAAAGTTGGGAGTGACAGAGCCAAAGCTGGGACTGATTGAATGAGAAGTGGCAAAGTTGGGATGATGAAGCCAGGGTGATGTAACCTGAGTGATTGATCAGGAGTTATGGAGGTGGCTAGTATAACAAGGGTGATGGGGCTTTGATGATGGAGCAATGGTTATGGAACTAATGTGATGAAGACAAGAATGATGGTAGTGGTTATGATGGAGCTGAGATGATGGAGCTGGGGTGAATGGACTGAAATTGAAAAAGTTGTGATGATAAAGCCAGAGTGATGGAGTCAGAAGTGATTGAGCCTGGATGATAGAACCATGGTGATGGACCTGGTGTGATGGACCCTGGAATGTTGCTGCTGGGACTGATAGACCTGGAAGTTACTGACCAAGGAGTGACAAAACCAGAGCAGCAGTGATGAAGCCCAAACTACGAGTAACAGAGTAGTAATTGTAGGAGCTGGCAGTGATGAAGCCAAGAGTGACAAAGCTGGGAATGATGGAGGTTTGAGTGATGAAACTGGGAGTGATGTAGCCAGAAGTGATGGAACCAGGAATAACAGAGCAAGGAATGATGGAGCTGGGAGTGATGGAGTCAGGAGATATGGAGTCCAGAATGACAGAGCTGGAGCTGGAAGTTTTAGAGCCACAAGATTCAGTGCCTAGAGTGATGTAGCTAACAGTGACAGAGCATGGAGTAAAGGACCTGAGATGGATCCAGAAGTGACAGAGCCAGGAGTGATAGAGCCCATGCTAGTAGTTACAGAGATGAGAGTGGAGATGAAAGGGACAAAAACAGGAGACATGGAGCTGGGGTTATGGAGCCTGAGTGATGGAGCCAGGTGTGTTGGAACCAGGATGATGGAGCCAGGAGTAATGAAGTCAAAATGATGAAGCAAGGGTAATAGAGTTGGGATGATGAAACCAAGTTTACGGAGTTGGGAAGTTTGGAGTTGGGAATAATGGAGTCAGGACTGATGGAGATGAGATCATGGAGCTTCTGTGATAGACCTGGTGTGATAAAGCTGGTAATGATGAAGCAGAGATGCTGGAACAGAGGTGATGGATCCCAGAATGATGGTAGTAGCACTAGAAATGACAGCTGATATTTATGAATTGAGAGTGACAAGCTGAGCCAGGAGTGACAAAGCTGGGAGTGATGGAGCCTACATTGACAGAGACTGGATTGATGGAGCCGGGAGTGATAAATTCTGGGTGATGGATCCAGAATAATAGAGATGGGAGAAATGGAGATAGTGGTGATGGAGCTGGAGTGATGGAAACTGCAGTGATGACACAGGAAATGATGGATCCAGGATAATGAAGGCAGGAGTGATGATGCCAACATGATGGAGTTGAGAGTTACTGAACTGGGGTAATGATTCCATTAGTGATAAGGCTGGGATGTTGGAGCTGGAAACATGAACCCAAGAGTGACAAAGCCAGTAGTGATAGAGCTCTATCTGGTAATGACAGAGCCAGGAGCGAAAGTGCTGGACATGACATAGCCCTAGCCAGAGTGATGGAACTGAGTGTGATGAGCTTGGAATTATGGAACTGGGAATGATGGACCCTAGCATGATAGAACCAGGAGGACCAGACCCCAAGCAGGAGTGATGGATCCAGGTGGCACAATGAGAAATGATGGAACTTGGATGATAGAGTCAAGGTGATGGGGCCTGAATGATGTAGCCAGTGTAATGGGGTAAGGATGATGGACATTGGGTAATGGTGACTAGATGATGGAGAAAGGAGGATGGAACCAAACTGACAGAGCTGAGAGTAACAGAGCCATTAGTAATGAAGCCAAAAGTATAGATGGGATTTGGTGAGGCTGAGAGTAATAAAATGAGAGCTGAGAGCAATGGAGACTGAATAATAGAGCATGGGATGATGAAGCAGGCAGTGATAGAGCTAGGAATGATGGCGCTCAAAGTTATAAACTAGGGAGTAATGGAGCCAGAAGTGATAGAACCAGGAGTGACAGACCTGGGAATGATGAAGCTGGGAGTGATAGAGCCAGTGGTGAAACAAACAGAGCCAGCAGTGATTGAGCCAGGATGACAGAGTCGGAGCCAAAAGTATAGGAGCCATGATATTTGAATTCAGGGTAATGTAGCCAGTAGTAATAAACTGGGAGAGAGAAAACCAGAGTGATGAAGTCAGGAGTGATGAAACCCCAGCTGGAAGTTACAAAATCAAGTATGGAGACAAACGTGACAAAGCTGGGAATCATGGAGCTGGGATGATAAAGCCTGGATGATAGAGCCAAAATGATGGTGCTGGGGTAATGGTGCCTAGATGATGGAGAAGGTATAATGAGCCAGAGTGACAGAGCATGAAGTGACAGAGCCATTAATAATGGAGCCATGAGTAAGGACAGGGGAGTGATGAAGCAGAAAATGATAAAGCCAGAGCTCGAGTGATGGAGCCTGAGTAATGGAGCAGAGGATGTTAAAGCAGGAAGTGATAGAGCTAGGGATAATGGAGCTAGGAGCGATAAAGCTGGGAATGATGAAGTCAGAAGTGATGAAATGAGGAGTGACAGAGAGGGTAATGAAGGAGCTGTGAGGGATTGAGCCAGTGGCAGAACCAATCAAGCACAAAGCGATGGAGTTGGGAGTTACAGAACTGGAGTCAGAAGTTTTGGAACCAGGAGACTTGGGGCCAAGAGTGATGTAGCCAAAAGTGGCAGAGCCAGGAGTAATGGAGTTGGGAGAAATGTAGCCAGAAATGACAGAGTCAGGGGTGTTGGAGCCCAAGCTCAAATGTGGAGATGAAAGTGACACAGCCAGGAATCCTGAAATTGGGGTGATAGAGCCTGGGTAATGGAGCCAGGATGATGGAGCTGGGAGTGATGAAGTTAAGATCATGGAGCCAGGGTGATAGAGCCCAGATGATGGGCCCACGGCTATGAAGCCAGGAGTAATGGAGCCATGAATAAAGGAGCCATGAGTGGTGGTGCTGGGAATGATGGGGCCTGAGTGATGGAACTGGAAGCAATGAAGTGCAAATGATGGAGCCAGGAGTGATAGAGCCAGGAGTAATGGAGCTAGAAGTGACAGAGCCAGAGCTATAAGTTTTGGATCTGGAATTATGAGTGAAAAGTGATGATGCTGGGGTGATGGAGCCAGGGTAATGAGCCTGAGTGATAAATCAAGAATGATAGAGGTGGCTGATGGAACCAAGGTGATAGTCAGAAGTCATCGAGCATTGAGGATGGAGTCATAATGATGGACCCGGTGCGATGAAGATAAGAATGCTGGTGGTGGTTAAGATGGAGCTGGGGTGACTGTACTGGAAGTGAAGAAGCTGGGATGATAAAGCCAGGGTGATAGAGTCAGAAGAAATTGAGTCTGGATGATGGAGCCATGGTGATGGACCCACTGTGCCAGAACCAGGAATGATGGAGCCAGATCTGGTAAACCTGGTAGTGACTGACCCAGGAGTGACAGATTTGGGAGTAATAGAGTCTGTACAGTAGTGAAGGAGCCAAAGCAGGCTGTGACAGAGTAGTAAGTGTTGGAACTGGCAGTGATGAAGCTGAGAGTGATGGATTTAGGAATGATGGAGCCAGGAGTGATGAAGCTAAAATGAAGGAGCCAAAGTTTATGGAACTGGGGTGATGGAGCCAAGAGTGATAAAACCAGGATGATGGAACCAGAAATGATGGAGTCAAGAGTGACAAAGCCAGTACTGATGGAGCTGGGAGTAATGGAGCCTAAGTAATGGGAGTGACAAAACCAGGAGTGACAAAGCTGGGAATGACAGAGCCCTAGCCAGGAGTGGTTGAGCCATATGTAATGAGCTGGGAATGATGAAGCTGATAATGATGTAACTGGGAGTGATGGAGCCAGGTCTACCAGACCCCCATCTCAGAGTGATGGATCCAGGAGTGACATGGCCAGGAGTGATGGAGTCTGAGTGATAGAGCCTGAGTGATGAGACCAGAATGATGGAACCAGGATGATGGTATTGGGGTGATGGTGCCTGGGTAATAGAAAAGTGAGATAGAGACAGATCAGACATACTGAGCCAGTAATAATGGAACCAGGAGTATGGGCAGGGATGTGATGGAGCCAAGAGTGATAAAGCCAGAGCTGAGAGTGATGGAGCCTGAGTAACAGAGCAAGGGATGATGGAGCAGCTAGTGATAGAGTCTGGAATGATGGAGTTGGAAGTGATAAAGCCAGAAGTGATGGAGCCAAGAGTGAAGGGACCAGGAGTGATGAAGCTGGGAATCATGGAGGCAAGAATAATGGAGCCAAAAGCAGAACCAATAGAGCCAGGAGTAAAGGAGCTGGGAGTGACAGAGCTGGAGGCTGGAATTTTAGAACCAGGAGGTTTGGAGCCAGAGTGATGGAGCCTAAGCTGAAAGTGACAGAGTCAGAAGTTATGGCATGATAGACCCTGAACCAGGAGTGACACAGCTAGGAGTGATGAAGCCTGGAGTGATGGACCTGGAGTGACTGAGTTGGGAGTGATAAGTGCAGAGTGATGGAACCTGAGTAATAGATTCAGGAATGACAGAACCAGGACTGATGGTACCAGGAAAGATGGGGATGGGAGTGATGGAAATGGGAGTGATACAGGTAATTTTGCCCCTCTTTTTATCTCTCCCCTGTGATCACATATACAAAAAAACTAAAAAAGAAAAAAATTCAATAAAATAAAAATTAAACAATTTAAATTATATGTATTACCTATATATAAAGACATACATATGTACTTGTTAAATAATTCATTCTAGACAGCATGTGATAACAGAGAAACATGGAAATTAAAATAAGTAACTAAATCAATAAAGTTAAATAAAATAATTCTTTAAAAAAAATAGAGAAACATGAACAGGGGCTTAGTCTGAGTCCAGTGGATTCTGAGGGAAGGGTCAGGCCCTTCTGTTTAATCATTCAGCTCTTAGATTACTCTCAAACCTGAAATAATAAGGACAGCAACTCTTACTGTTTTCCCTGAAGGAAAAGAAAAAAGTCAGAAAAGACAAAGGATCGTGCAACCAGCATAGAAAGAATTAGCCTGCTCTGACCTACCTGGCCAGGCTTGGCCCCAGGGTCACTTGATTGGTTTCTGCCAGGAGTTTGTGCTGGGAAATGCCAGGAAGACTGCCCAGAAGGTGGGGGCTTTGTAGTGCCGATTGTTTTTATTCTTTTTGTGTAGAATATCCCTCTTTCCAGACTATCTTTCACTTCAGGAAGGATAGTGTAGGGCAGCTTCACAATGCTAGGCAGACTTGAATTATTTTGTGTGTAATCTATGAAAACCACCTTTGCAAAAACAAATGAAGGAAGAGACCTGCAGCCTTATTCCATTTCTCCCAGGTTTCAGCCTGCCTAACTTGGATGACCTTCCCTATCTTTCTTATGCGGTAGAAAAGAATTCAGAGATTTCTAACCTTCCTCAATGCATGAATGAATCTGTACCATTTTGAAATCAGATGGGCCAGGTTCCAGTCCTAGCTCTGAGCCCCTAGCTGGGCAACCTTGGGCAGGTGGATATTTTTTTCTTCCTCTCCAAATCTCAGTTTCTTCACAGTACACAGTAATAGTATCCATTTTGTAGAGGCGTTGTGATAATTAAATGAAAGAAAGTGCATGTCTAATGCAGAACAGTCGATATTAGCTGTGGCTGATATGATTATTGCTCACAATGTTATTAAAAGAGCAAGTGTTGTTTCAGCCAGGTTGCAAGGTGATTACGAGAAGAGTATTTTGCACATATTCTTTGTATACCTTTTATATTTCATATTGGGGAGTGAAAACCATCATACATTCAATAAAAAGAAATGGATTCCATTAGGCAGATGGCCTCTCCTCAGCCACAACCCTGCCAAGCTATTTGTCTCTTGAAATTTGCTTCCTTCTTTTCTGATCATTCATGCCTCCAAACCTCACAGAGTTGTTGATAAATGCCATGAGGTGGCCCATTTGACAGTGGTCCGGGAGGGTTTCAGTGTGTGTTCTTAGAGTGTGTGTCTGGACTGAGGAAACTTACACCATGTTCAACTCACCTATTGCTCTGATGGCCACTGAAAGCTAAAGGAGACTCCCTAATGCTTGCACGAGTAAGGCAGGGAAAGCACGGCTGGCCCCTCTTCCTGAAGAGACCTTAGGACCCTCACACTGTTCAGCTAGGCTCCCCCCCCACCCCCCACCCCCTGCTTACTGTTCTCCTATGGCTGAGTCATTCCTCCTCATTCATGCAGATTGGCTCCTGACTCATATTTTCCTTCTCTCCCACACCCTGACTTCTCAGTACCTTGACCTTCTCATCTCTAAGAACCTTCTCCTCCAGCTTCCTCCAGCCACCCACTCACTCCATAATCACCTTGGAAGCTCTCACATCAACCAAATCTGCAACCTTCAGAAATCTTAGTTTCAAATAACTCACTCTTTCCATCCCACAACTGATTATTACTCTTTATTTATTTTTTAGGTTTTTGCTATAGGATATGTTTACTCACTAGAGACAGGGAGAGAAAGTGAGAGATCATGGCCCCCGTGGGGAATGGCCATGCTACAATTACCACTCCTCCATTCTCCTCCTGGGATTTTGGGCATACACGTCCACATGCCTAATGAGATTTTCAGGCTGCCTGATTTGAGACTTGAACTGTGATCTGCCATATGGGAGTCCAGCACCTTATCCACTACACCAGCTGCTGGCCCTAATGACTGATTATTTCTAGTTCACTGGCCACAATTCTTTGGATTTACAGGGTCTCCCATCCCTCTTTTGCACAGCCCATCAGTCCCTTTGTTTCTTCATCATTCATGACTCAGAGTCCATCTTCCCATGGTACCATTGAACGTTCTCTGGCAAATCTCAAGTCTGACTGAAGTTCACTCTGCCTTCCCCATTTCTGTCCTAAGCAGCTCCAAATTGCCAATTAACAACTGCTGACCAGGCTGACTGGTTTCATTTAAAGATATGACCTTTTAAAATATATACGATTGTATTGGGGCCAGCATGAGGCATAGTCGTTAAGGCACTGAACTCCCACATAGTCAACCACAGATCAAGTCACGAACCCGGTAGCATAAAACTAACTTTGGGTGTGTGAGTGTCCATGCCCAAAATTCTGAAAGAAGAATAGAGGAGAAGGGATTGAAGCAGGACCATCCACCTGGGCATCATTTCTCTCTTTCTCTCTCTCTGCCTTTCAGAGAATGCACATGCCCTACAGCAGAACACACATATGTGCACCCTCTTAAAAAATGTAATACAAACATGGGCCCCCCACATGGTTCTAGCCGTGCTCACCTTCTGTGCCACCACAGCTGACCCTAAAGCTGACCCTGATCTTAACCATGACTTTAACATCTCCTTTCCCAACCATCTGCTAGGCTCCCCAAGTTAACATTGTCACTTTTTAAAAAGGATTATTTTATTTTAACATTACTTAATATTATTTTCCAATTTGACCAGAAAGAGAGAGAGAGAAAGTGAAAAAGGAAGCCATGAGGTCCAGGACCAGAATCATGGTCAGCCATGTGGGAGTCCAATGCCTTTAACCACCATGCCACCTGCTGGTTCCAACATTGTCACTTTGTGAGAAGACATTTCTTTTTTGTTGTTTTGCTTTGCCATAGGGTGCATGTGCTCACCAGAGAAAGGGAGACAGTGAGAGGGGAAGTGAGAATCACCCCTTGGAAGGATGGCCATGCTGCAATCCTTTCTCCATTCTCCTGGGATCTTGGGCACACATACATGAGCCCAGTATGATTTTCAAGCTACCAGGTCTGGGACTCAAACCACAGTCGACTATGTGGGAGTCTAATGCCTTAGCCACCGTGCCACCTGCTGGCTCCTGAAATGGCATTTCATACCATCTCCTATTTTCAAACCTTCTACACTGTCCTCCTGTTTGTTCCAGCTAATGAGATAGCCTCAAATTCCTTGAGAATAAAGAAGCCAGAAAAGAACTCCTACATTTCAAATGAGTCTAGAAGCCCTTCCAAATTGGTAACTGGCTTCTTCTTTTCAAAAACAGCTTTCTTCTAACAATAATGTCCTTTGTTGGGCCCTGGATGGGCTCACCTCTCAGAGTTTGTCCTTTCATTATCCATTCTCCCCACATCATCAGCCATCTCTTTCCACTGTATCCCTCCTTTTCATTTTCTTTTTGGGGTGGAAGCAGGGAAAAAGAGTATAATTTAAGTAAAATAACATATATAAAATAACATTCCAGAAATGATCTCATGCTCTTTTTTAGTTAACTCTCACCCCCATGGGAAACCACTGTTAGGATTTCTATCACCATAGATTAAATTTTCTGGTTTGGGGGCGTCATGTAAATGGAATCATACAGTATGTGCTCTTTGGTGTCTGGTTCTTTTGCTCAACATAATATTTCTGAGATTAATCCATGCATGTCAGTAGTTTGTATTGCTGCCTAGTATTCCATTGCATGGATATACTATCATTTGTTGATCCATTCTTCTATCAGTGGAGATTTGGGTGGTTTCTGGGTTTGTGCATTCATGTACAAGACTTCCCTGGGGCCTAGCAGGTGGTATGGTGGCTAAGACACTGGACTACCACATGACTGACTACAGTTCAAGCCTCAGACCTGGCAGCTTGAAAATCACACTGGATACATGTGCAAATGTGCCCAAAATCCAGCGAGGAGAATGGAGAAGAAGGGATTGCATCATGGCCATCACCTTGGGGGTGATTTCTCTCTTTTCCTCCCTCTGTCTCTCGCTGATGAGGACACATGCCCTATGGCAAAAACCTAAAAAAAAAAAAAAAAAAAAAAAAACCTAAAAAAAATAAAATAAAATAAATAATTTTTTATAAAAGGCTTCTCTGGGCTCTCATTACAAGTCCTTTTATGGAGATATATTTTCATTTGGGTTTCTAGTCATAGGAGAAGTATATACTTCACTATATAAAGGATTAATAAACAGCTCTTTAAAGTGGCTGTACCATTTTGCGATCTCAGAAAAGCCGTGTGTGAGTTCCTGTTGCTTTACCTCCTCAACAAATTTAAGATTCTAAGTCATTTTGCTTTTAGTGATTCTAGTGGGTGTGAAAAGTGCTTAGGATAGTACTTGGCATAAAATTAGCCCTCCAAAGAGTTTCACCAGTTTATTACCAGAATAAGCGTTTAAACATTTTGAATAAAGGGCACCCAAGTTCTTCTTTCCTGTAATCATGCCTCATTCACCCTTTTATCCTAACCCCTCCAAAAGCCACATGATAATAAGCTCCAGTGTTGACTACATACCTAAGTATTATTTAAATAGATGCTCATAAATTTGTTAAAGTACTGGCTTCATGTAGTAAAAAGGACCCAACAGAGACATCACCAACGCCTCCCACAACACACAGCAAACGTATAGTAAATAGTGCAGGGCTGTCTTTTCCTGCAGCTAGCCAGCCTAGAACAGTCCACCTGACTGTGTTCTGGGATCTGTCTCCACATCCCAGGAGTTAAGTTCTCTTTCGAGCTGCACCGTCCTGTGGGGGGCCCCAAACTCTGCCAGTCTGGCAACAGATCCTGACCACCGAAAGCTTCTCCAATCCACACACCTGGGCACAGCTTCTCTGGGGGAAGCTGTGGAGGAAGCTGGGGGTCTCGGGAATGGGAGTATGGGTAAGCTGGTGGACAGAGGCCAGAAGTCTCAGTGGCCTGCGAGGGGCCAAGCACTTGCTGGCTCCCGCGGCAGCAGAGCCAGAGCGGGCTGCCCCAGCTGTTCCCGAGCGTGCCGCTGAGGGACGCGCAACCCTCTGCAACGCCTGCACCCCAGGTCCTCCTCCCAACCCTATGTATTTTCTCCGCCCCTGTCCACGCTTAATTATCTCCTCTAGACCCACGCAGGCTGGTCAGCGAAAGGGGTGGCCGGAGCACCCAGCTCAGCGCTGTGAGCCTGTAGCGATCAGGCACAGAGCCCGAGGGTCCGCGATGCCGGGCAACGACTCCTTCGCTAATTGCTGCGAGGCTGGCGAGCTGGCTGTGCGTCCGGGCTGGTTGGGGGCGGGCGGCGCGAAACCCTCCGGGACCCCCAGGCCTCCCTGGGTGGCACCCGTGCTAGCCACCGTGCTCATTGTCACCACTGCCGTGGACGTCGTGGGCAACCTCCTGGTCATCCTCTCTGTGCTCACAAACCGCAAGCTCCGGAACACAGGTGAGCGCCACACACCTCGCTGTGGTCGAGCTGGTGTCAGCCTTCTGGGCTTGGCCCTGACCTCGCAGCTCACTGCCTTGTCTCTCCCCAATCCGGGACTCCCCTTTTCCTGCGCTTAGTCCCCAGGTTTTTCTCCACTGAAAGTTAGAGTGAGTTCTGCCTCTCTGACTTGCGCTGGTCCGGGCACCCGCCTCTAGCAGCTGCCCAGAACGCTCTGGGCAAGTTAGTGCCAGCGGGGACCGGGTAGTTGCCTCCGCTTTTTTTTATTTTTTGGCAGGGCTCTGGTGCAGTGGGAACCCATGTGGTGGGGCGGTCATAGTATCCTTGGCACTCCATTTTTATGTCTTTTCGATGGTGTCCATATCTGGCCACAGAAATCTTACAACTTTTTACAACTGTCTTCCTCCCCTGCTAAACGCTGAGGCTTCCGGTTACTACATGAAAGCAAATACTTAGAAAATACCTCTGCAAAAAATATCTCCAGCTCATCTGAAGACCCAATTCCACCAAAGAGAGCATAAATGCAGAAGCTGCAGGCTCTGCTGAGGCTGAACCAAATTGCTTTGAGATAATGTGGTCTTTTCTAAAGATAGGGAATTCATGGGATTAACTACAAAAAAATTAAAATGATTTCATTTCAATCTTTCCATGCTCAGGTCTGCAAAGGAACAAAACCACATAGAGGGAGTCTCTGAACTCTGGCTCTGGCAGGTCATTGGAGTAAGCAAACTATTTCAGTGTGGACAGGAGCTCCGTGACCTGTTCTCACCTTTGTAAATTTCCTACCTTGGACCTGGGGAGGTGGGGGGGTAGCTGAAATACTAGACTGAATTACAATGGAAAGACAGCAGCAGGATACCAACTGTATAGCTTAAAAATGATGCTTTTCAAGGGAGCTCAGAACACTGAGAAATACCATTTCTGGTCAATGACACATTTTGTGTGGTTCCATGACTCAAGGATTTTTATCTAAAAGACAAAGAATGAAACTATGAGCTTCTAGCCATTGAATGGGAAACAACATTATTAAGAAGAAAGTTTTTGACTTTAGTCATTTCAGCAGTGGTGACTAATGTCTGTAATACCTTCTTAAAGATATTATTGGGTTGTTGGAAAGTCATGACACATTTTTGCATAGAAAAATATAGAAATACATCATAAGGACCAGCAGATGGCATAATGGTCACGTCATTGGACTCACATGTAGTCTACTGTGGTTTGAATCTGAGACCCAGTGGCTTAAAACTCATACTGGACATGTGTGGGGGTGTGCCCAAAATCCCAAGAGGAGAGTGGAGAAGAGAATGCAGCATCGTCACCCCTCCATGGGGTAATTTCTTAGTTTCTTTCTCTGTCTCTCGCGGTCTTTCTGGTGAGCACATGCACCCTATAGCAAAAATCTCTCAAAACAAATACCTCATGACTTTCCCAAAGACCTAATATCTTGCCCTTCCAGGGAAAGCTCATATATTAGCAAAGAATATATTATGGCTAAGATACTAGATTAATACTTAGGGATTTATTTCTTCCATGAGGGAGAGACAGAGAGAGAAGAGAGACAGAGAGACGGCACCTCCAACAGAGGTGTCTCTCACACCATGATGCACTCCCAGTCTCAGCTAGCACAGACCATAGGCCCCCACGTGGGCCAGGTGTGCTCAGGGAAAGCGCGATACATGAGCCTTATGCCACATGGGCCCTGCTCTCGGGAACATCCTGTTAAGAATGACAAGGATCTGCCCCACAGAGGAACTGGTTTGTAATAGGCAAGTAAGGGAAGCTGAGGTCTTCTTAGAAACACACTGTGACCTCGACATGTGCTCCATACCTTGGTTATTGGAAATGTATCTATTCTCCCTGTTGCAGTCCTAATTTCTTCGTACGAATGAATCAAGGAGGGAGGAGGGAGTACTCTCTGGACAGTCTGCCAGAGTTCTCGAGAGCCAAAGTACTAAGCTGGGCAGTAAGAGTAGGGAAGAAGAAAGGGAAACTGAAGACCATTGCAAAGAAAAATGTTAGACCTTATGGAATGAAGGAGGAGGATGGCATTTCCTCCTCTCCTCCAGTGGCTGTTACTACTGTCACCGAGTTACCCCTCCTTCATGATTCCCCATGGACCCCCTCCCACCTACCTCAGCCTGCCGCACACTCTCTCGTCCTGAACAGGCCCCCAGCTCCTCTGTTTAGTCGATGTCTGCTCTTCTTACACACCCACTTCCTCGCTGCCCCTGGTTAATGTTTTGGGTTTCCTTTTAAAATTTATTTTATTTTAGTTTCTGCTATAGGACGCATATGCTCACCAGAGAGACACAGAGAAAGTGAGAAAGAGAGGAAAGTGAGAAATCACCCCCCCCAAGAGGGTTAGCCAGACTGCAATCCCTTCTCCTCTTGGGGTTGTGGGCATGCACATACACATGCCTGGCATGATTTTCGGGCTGCCGAGTCCAGGACTGCACAGTCTGCCATGTGGGATCCAGCCCCCTTATCCTCCATGTCACTTGCTGGCCCTAATGCTATTACCAATACCCCATGGTGGAATGAGCACTCCCTTCACTCCCAAGAGGTCTTTTGTGCTCAGCACAGCACTCACCTCTCTCCCTGCATTCATTCCCACAGAGCTGTGAGAGCAGGCTTTCACTCCATTTCAGTCCACAGAGCCAGGCACACAGCAGGAACTGAATACACTTCTGATGAAGCAGAATGCAAATGGTCAAGGGTCCAGCAGAGCAGTGGCACAGAAAGAATCAATTCTATTCCATGAGGGAGGGAGACATCAGGTCCTCAGCCCTGCCCACACAGTCAGTAGGTTTTCATGGAAATGAATTGCTTTGAGCCCTGAAAGCCCAAAGTAAGTCTCACTGTCATCCTAGGAAGCTGACAACAGGCACAGTCTGCACAAGGCATGCCCATTCCACTGTTCTCGTGTGCTTGGCAGCTCCGTGGATACCACCTTATAGCACAGTTCTCTCAAATCGTGTGGTAGTGACTGCTGCTCCCTTGCTGGTCTGCCCCCACATTGCCACGTTTAAGCCGCGTATAAAACGTAGATGCCCTTCCATAGCCTGCACCACACTGACAGTCCCCCATGCCAGAGAACTGAAAGAACCGTGTCCACACTGTGAAACACAGGCCATCTCCATCAGCGTAGAGAAAAGCGCACAGCCTCAGTTATTCCTGGCTCCATAGACACAACCATCCTCACTTTCCAAGGACCATTCAGAATCTGTGGACTGACAATGGGTTTTTGTGCCTCATGTGTGTTACAGAAGCTGACTGGGGCCCGGGCACAGTGGCACTTGCTGCTCAGATGCTGTGCCCTGCAGTGAAACCACACAGAAGGCCCAGGTTTATTTCCATCCAACTTTAGGCTGTGCTCATTACTACACCCTGTAATCCCAGAGACTCGGGGAGGGTGAAGTAGAAGGATCATTGTAACTCCAGTTAGCCTGAGAAATGCAGCAAGACCTTGTAAAGAACAAATAAACCTGCATTAGTGAGTGGACACATTGGTTTTTTGTTTGTTTGTTTGTTTGTTTTTGTTTGTTTGTTTTTAAGAGATTGTTCCTGTAGGGTATGTGCATTCACTGGAGAACTGAAAGCAAGAAATCACCCCCAGGGGAGATGACCATGCCTCAATGCCTTCTCCTCCATTCTCTTCTTGGAATTTTTGGGTATGCATGCACACACACCTGGCATGACTTTCAAGCCTCCATTTCTGGGACTCAAACCATGGTCAGGCACAAGGGAGTCTAGCATCTTAACCACTATGCCACCTTTTGGCTTCACTTTGACATTTCTAAGGTGTTTCAATGATTTATAAGGAAAGATGTGAAATATTTGATACTAGGGTTGCCCAAGAAAACATGGAGGATTTCTTTGCAAGACATACTGATCCCTGTCCAGAATCCACTCTGTCCATTCCAGCAAAGCCACCCATTCTCCAGGGCCCCAGAGGTGCTTCAGTCTGCAGCAGCTCTTATCCAGAAGCATTCAGGCTCCATCCTACCACCTTACTCACTGAGATGTCACTTGATGTGAAGCATCTTTCGACCCGCTGAGCCTGCAGGGTTTTGGAGTGCTTTTTATCAGCCCAAGACCAAACTGGGCTACAGTGGATCTCTTCCCTAATGCTTCCCGAGCTTTCCAACTTTACATTTCATCTGTGAATACCTCATTATCTCACCACTGAGCAAAAATGAACATTTAAAGAAATCCCATAATTATGTCTTTAGCTGAATAATCAGGAAAGCTCATAATCCTCTTTAATTCCTCCCTTGTAGCTCTCAGTAGCCCAGGGGTATATAAAGACTTTCATGTTTAACTGCCTTTTTTTCCTACAAAGTTGGATTTTGTATTTTAATATGATATACTGCAAAACTCAGAAAGTACTGGTTGCTGCCAATAGGTATTAAAATGGAAAATGCTTATTGCTGAAGGAATAACCATTAGGGAGCTGGAAAGAAAGGGGCCAGTTCTTAGGGAATTTACAATCTAGGGGGAATGTCTGTCCCTTTTCATCATCCCCAGCCTACCATCACTTCCACATCTTATCTCATCAAGATCCTTTCCCAACATAATGAGCTTCATTCTTGTCCTTTCAATGCAACTAATAATATAGAAACAAGTATAATAGGGACCAGCAGATGGCATAGTGGTTAAGGCACTGGACTCCCATAGGGTCAACTGAGGTTCGAGTCCCAGACCTGGTATCTTGAAAATCACACCAGGCATGCATGCATGCCCAAAATCCCAAGAGGAGACTAGAGAAGAAGGGACTGTGACCTGGCCATCCCCCTGGGGGGGGGGGATTTCTCACCTTCCCTCTCACTATCTCTCTCTTTCTGTCTCTCTGGTGAGTGCACATGCCCTGAGTGCCTACCATTGCATTCTCATTTAAGAGGAAGAGAGAAGAAGGAAAGAGACCTTTACAAGACCCCAGCAAAGGAATACCCATTCTCAAGTACCACTCCATCTCTCTCCTCTGAAGGCAAAGCTGACTGAGAGAACTACCTACAGGGAAGAACTCTATCTTCCAACACTCAGCAGAATTTGCCCCTGCTGACATCCCTGTTGGCCTCCTAACTGCTCAATTCAATGGACGTTTTCTGTTCTTTCTCACTTTCATGGGTGACCAAGAAACTCCACACTTGCCTTTAACTGCCTTGGGTTTTTTCCTGGTTCCCTCCTCTTCTTGTTCTTTCTCGATTTCCCTCTGTGTGGTTATTTACTATTCACATAATCTGGAAGTCAGTTTCTTTACTTATAAAATGGAAACCACGCTATCAGCATTAAGGATTCTTGTGAGAAACAAGTCGATTTATGTAAATACGCATCTTCAGCTTTAGGATGCTGTACTGATTGTTGTTTTGTTATTATTAAATGTAATTAAAGTAATAAAATGCTACCCATAAGGGTTTCCAAGCCACCTCTTATAATGGTTATGGAAGAATGTTTCATAATATCTCAGCTATTTTCTTCTAAGTAGGTACTTCGTGTGCTCTTTCTCTTGTAAGCGGCTGAAATACTCCTGTCACATTTTTGTGCTCATTATTAGTTTGCTTAGAAATTCTTTCCTCTTTAAATTAAAGCAAAGTTAGATTTCAGTTTGGCCCTTGTGTAATTCATCTATGCACCATAGGGTTTTTTACAAACATGTGACATTGTAAGAAAATAATTTCTACCCTCAAGTAATTTGGGAATCTACTTAAGAGCTTATATTAAATGTGTCATTTTAGTATTTTGTAAGGAAATCAACTTTTTGATAAAATATCTGTTCAATGATTTCAAATGCCTATCCCCAGAACATAACTGATAAGAAAACATCCCATTTATTTGGAGGGTGTTATTATTTCATCCCTTTAAGTGTCTTTCATTCTTCCATGAATGAGAAAGACAGAGAGGAGAAAGCACCCTCAACACAACGATCTACCCCACGCTCAGCAAGTCCCAGACCACGGGCATGCACGTGCCTGGTATACTCCGGGGGCTCCAAATGTCCATCTGGAATCTTCCCGTGTTGGTTAGCCCCACAGAGCATCTTTTTTTGTCACTATGCCACTGTCCCCTGTTGTTATTTCTTAGAACCTTTCCCACACAAAATCCCAGGTGAGATGAACAGCCACCCTGGGATGGAGACAGTGCTGTTATGAGAGCCTTGGCGATTTTGTTTGGCCCCTTGGTGAATTGTCCTTCCTGACCAGCCCCATCCTGTACACTATCCCCAGCCCCAGGGCAACTTAGAAATTCCCGACAGTTTCTGCCATCTTGTTCTGGCCTCCCTCTCAGCTCTTACCACAGTAAATGGCCGCTGTGTCTCTGTTTCCTTGACAATGCTATTGGCATCTTGGTGGCAAGGCCAGGCTTTCATCCATCACTGTGCCTGACCTGAGTGTGCTAGGCACCCAATAAATGCATTACACGTGGAAACAGATGAGAGGCAGAAGAAGTTTAACCCTGTTAGAAATGATTTGGGGTCAGCAGGTGGCGTAGTGGTTAAGGAGCTGGATTGTCACATAGCAGACCACAATTCGAGTCCTGGACCCAGTGGCTAGACTCATGTCAGGTACACACGTCAGGTGTGTGTGTGTGTGCTCAAAATTCCAAGAGGAGTATGGAAGAGAAGGGATTGTGTCGTGGCTATGTCACCTAGGGGGTGATTTCTCGCTTTCTGTCTCTCTGGTGAGTGCACACACCCTATAGCAAAAATCTCTCAGAAAAGAAAAAAAGGAAAGAAATGATTCGTTGACTTCCTCAACATAAACCTCATCACACCTCGTTTGCATTTGTTGAGTTGTCTCCTCTATGAGACCATGAGCTCTGTAAGGGCACGGGGCATGTCTGTCTTGTTCACCATGCTTCTCCAAGTCCCTGGCATAGTCACAGGTGGTTCCTAGTCTATGCTCAGAAATACATGTCAAGTAAATGACTCCATGAATATGTATCTCTACGCTGTACTTTAGCTTAATGAGCAGGGTCAATTTAAATCCAAGCAAACCCTTCTGAGCATGGAAAGTGGGCACAGAGAAGAGGGCCAAGGGACAGAGATAGCTTTCCCTTCCAGAAATCTCTTATCTGATGAAGACTAGAGCACTCAGCACTGCCTGGTGCTTTTTAGGATTGCCAGATCCTTTTTAAGAAAGCAATTCCCCAGAAAGGAGGAGAGAAGAGCAGAGAGACAAGGGATTGTGATGGCATGTGTGTGAAGGGATGTGCTTTATGTATAGATCCTGGAAGGGGATTGCACACTAGTGAACAAAGCCCCATTGTTGAAGCTTTTCTGCACTAACACACCCTGTCTGGTGGAGGCAGATGGAAATGAGCCACACCAGGACCTATGACATAAACATTCATTAGAAGCCTGTGCACAGGGTGACGAACAGAGCCGTGTGCCTGCTGATTGATTTCTCACCTGTCTGGAGAAGAAATGAATGGGGACCAGGATCTCCCCTGGACTATCATCCAGACAGGACCTGGCTCCTTACAGATGGAAGACTAAACAAGAATTTTATTCACCTAATTTGGAACCGTGCCAAGAAAGCTGGGAGCCAGTAGGATGTCTGGGCAGATGAATCTTCAGTAGGAACTGGTTGAGTTCAGCCTTTTAGGAACAGCCAGAGTAATAGGAGAGAGTAATTGAATCACTTTCCACGTGGAGTTGAATGTGTTCTCCTCGCTACTTACAAGCTGTTCACCAGCCTCTGGGGCGTCATTAGGGGATAAGCCACATGGACGTGGCAGAGCCTCCCTCGGCTTTCCCAGGGAAACAGCTGGCCCAGCTGGCACCCGCTCCAAGCCCCTCTTAACATTCTCCTCTCCTGCTCACAAGTGCCAAGAGCTGGTTTGCTGCCCGGCCAGGAGCCCAATGGAGCCCATGCCCTGTGGAGGCCCATCTTCCCATGTTGGGAAGATTGTTGTTTCACTGAAACAACCTTGTGGAATGTGTGTGTGTGTGGGAGGGGGGGGCGTGGGGAAGAGGGAACGAAGTTCAGTAGTGTGTCCGAATTACATGGCTAAAAGAGTGGCAGAATGGGAGCCAGCGGGTGGCATGGTGTTTAAGGCACAGGCCCAGAACATGCCTGAAACATATTAACTGATGGCTGTATGGCTCCTTGAGGTTCTCTTTGGTTGGCTAAACTTGATGACGGTGGAGAAGACTCCATTTAGAGGAGAGAGCCAGTACAGGAAGTCCATGAACACACAGGCAAAGGGAGGGCAGAGATGGGAAAAGTGGACGGTGCATCCCCACTCCACAGACCTGGGACCCTGTGTAGCCACAGGTGTCTGTCAACACAGCTGGAAGTGTAGGCTCCAGACCAGGCAGGTGCCAATACTAGATATTCATGTTCCCACTCTCAAACCCTTTCTTCCATTCCAGCTGCAAGATGCATTTACATGTAGGAAATGACCTAAAGACACTTAGAAAACAGCCTGTGAACCAGTGGGGAGAAGATGCAAAAGGAGACAGTCAGAGAGGAGTGCCGTCAGTGGAGCCAGGAGGGGAGGCGTGGTGGTGGTGGTGAGGGTGAGGATGCTGGTGATGGTGATGGCGGTGATGGCGGTGGTGACGGTGGTGGCTATGCACGTCCACAATCCTGACTTTTAGGTTCTTCTCCTCTGAAGTCCTTGCTGGATCTTCAATGATGCAGAGCTGTGCTTGTCATGGAAACAGTTACCATCTGTGTCCTCGAGCACTTTGCATCATTATTTAATTCTCACAACTATACTACAAGGGAGGAACCATTATACCCATTTTACAAATGACAAAAATGAGGTTCCAAGAGGCTGCGTCACTTGCCTGTCATCCAGCTAGTGCTCAGTAGAGGTGCAATTTGAGTGTTCAGTTCTGTGTCTTTAAAAGCAACTGGTTTCCATTGCCAGAGTCACGATAGCTCAGGGAAGGACAGCACAGGGTACAGAATGGAAGCCTGAGGTCTTGTGCTGACTCTTACTCTGTGTTTCCTGTTCCAGGTAATTTGTTCTTGGTGAGTCTGGCATTAGCTGACCTGGTGGTAGCCTTGTACCCCTACCCACTCATCCTCGTGGCCATCTTCCATGATGGCTGGGCCCTGGGTGAGGTGCACTGCAAGGCCAGTGCCTTTGTGATGGGCCTGAGCGTCATTGGCTCCGTCTTCAACATCACCGCCATTGCCATTAACCGCTACTGCTTTATCTGCCACAGCGTGGCCTACCACCGCATCTACCGGCGCTGGCACACCCCTCTCTACCTTTGCCTTGTCTGGCTCCTCACCCTGGTAGCCTTGGTGCCCAATTTCTTCGTGGGGTCCCTGGAGTATGACCCACGTATCTACTCCTGCACCTTCATCCAGACGGCCAGTGCCCAGTACACGGCGGCAGTGGTGGTCATCCACTTCCTCCTCCCCATCGCCATCGTGTCCTTCTGCTACCTGCGCATCTGGGTACTGGTGCTCCGTGCCCGCAGGAAGGCCAAGTTGGAGAGCCAGCTGGGTCTCAGGCGCAGCCACATGCGGAGCTTCCTGACCATGTTTGTGGTTTTCGTGATTTTTGCCATCTGCTGGGCCCCACTGAACTGCATCGGCCTCGCTGTGTCCATCAACCCTGAAGAAATGGCACCGCAGGTCCCAGAAGGGCTCTTTGTCACTAGCTACTTCCTGGCTTATTTCAACAGCTGTCTTAATGCCATTGTCTACGGGCTTCTGAACCAGAACTTCCGTAGGGAGTACAAGAGGATCCTCTCAGTCCTCTGGAACCCACAGGGCTGCTTTCAGGATGCTTCCAAGGGCAGCCACGTCGAGGGGCCACATGGCTCAGCTCTTCCTGTGGATAATGCCCAGCAAGTCATCCAGGCAGACACTCTCTAGTGCGGATCTGAGGCCCACTGGCTGGGCAACAAAGTCATGGAATGGTGGGTGTGGACCCACTGCAAGGGTGAAATCAGGCAGCCTGCTGGGCCATGCCGTCTTGTTCTTATCCACAGCCCAGGGCTGATGAAACTTCATGCTGTGGACAAGCAACCCACCATCAGCCTCAGTGCAGGCTGGTCAGGGGATGCCAAGAGGCCCAGGCAGACACCCTCTCAGTGGTATGCCGGGGGTGTGGTGCAGAGGAGACCAGGGAAGGAGCAGAGTGAAGAAAGGCCTCCAGCAGAAGAAGCCAATTCCTTCCAGCAGACTGCCCCTAATCGTCCTGCTTTGTCCTCCTCACAGCTTTCTCTCCTCGGCCAAGCAATGACAGGAATGGATTTCGTTTGGTTATTATCCTAACTACTTAAATGAAAGATAGCTTTGAAGGAGAAAAGAAACCATCATGAAGACAGGAAGGGGAGAGTCAGGTATGTAGACTTGGGGCAGGGTAGCTCCACCCAATCCCCTTCTTATGGTCCCGTATTTATGGACCTTACATTTGTAGAGATCTCAGACCTTCACTGAACAAACCAGATTTAGCTTCCTTTTTCAATTCCACGAAACATTACCTGAGTGCACGTTGGGGCCAGGTCTGGCAGGAGAAACAATAAGGTATGTTAAAAGCCCTCTAGAAGGTCATACTCTTTGGTTAAATTAGTATCAGCTATTATTTCTTTGTAACAAGAACTGTGGTGATGAGGCCCAAGTTGGACCCCATTATAGGTAGACAGAGCTGCCTGCCCTGCAGAGGAGAGCCTCTGCTATGAGGCTCCTGACAATTCCTCTTCTCCCAGTCACCTTTGGCCTTAGACATGCAAATCTTGTTCTTGAATAATTGATGGCCCAAAGCTTTCAGGCACAGAATCTCGGACCTGTGTACCCACTCCAAAATTAGGAGAATAACTGGGCCCATCCCACACGTGCCCCTCCCCACCAGGAGCAGAATGCATGTGCAAGCCCCACCTAGAACAGATCTGGGCAAAGCCCTTCCTGACCAAAATATAAAAACCCCTCAGCTCAGTTCTTCCTTGGCAACCCATTTTCCAGGACCCCTTCCTTCTTAGAAGCTCTGTTTTTCCTTCCGTCTCCTTCAATAAACTCCCTGCTTTGCTATATCTCCTCTCCGTGTCTGTATCTGTAATTCTTCCCGAGTGTGGGACAAGAACCCCTGTCTCGTTGCAAGCATGGGCTTGGTCGCCCTCTGCCCCTGCATTCCTGTCAGTGAGCACTTGCTATCTCATCAAATCCTCTCAAAACCCTTGGAAATAAATATTTATTATTTGCCTTTGCATAGCATGAAATTAAAACTCAAAGACAGGATGACTGCCTGAGTTCAAGAACCTGTTAAATCCAAAGCTAGAGGCACAGTCACATGGTGCAAGCAGGAGGGCACTGCTGCACAGTGGCTGAGGCTGCATGGGAGACCCAGGCTCCTTTCTGGTCCAACCTGTGCACCTGTGGTCCTAGCTGATTAGGAGGGTGGGGCAGGAGGAGGACAACACTGTCAAAACTAGTGTTCTCTCTCTTTTTTCCCTCCCTCCTTCTTGCATGTCCTCTCTCTAGTTAAAAAAAGAAAAAAAAAATCAAAGCTAGATGTGGAACCCAAAACTGATGAATCATCCTACTCCTGAGCCTCCTCTTCCTTCCTTAGAATGCATGGCAGGGATAAGGTGGAGTGGGTAAGTACTCCACAGAAAGGAAAAGAGAGCATTGACCTTAGTCCTCAGCAAATTTGCTGAACCATGAGCCCTGGATCTGCTTGGTGCTCTGACCTCTGAGCTCTACCTGGATCCTTTCTCCTCCCTGTGATGTGAGGAGTCCAGCTATAGACTGGCTCTGTTCTTATTGACATGGAGCTTATTAACATGCACATCTGGGGGAAGTCCTGGGAATCTGACTCTGACACTGGAGGTCTCCACCAAGCTGCTCAGAATGTTGGCATCATGGCTCTAGATAGTGTGATGGTTTGATCCAGTTGTCCAGTGTAGAGAGGTTTCATCCAAGCCCTCCCAGCTCACACCTTAGTCCCAGAGAGACACGGGAGAGCCCTAGCTTTCTCCCTGGGCTGCAGCTGCTGTTAGCTCTACTAGAGGCTGAGGCTGCCTGGTCAGGCATGGGTTGCTATCTGTCCTCACTGCCTCCTTTTTCCAGGCACCCACTATAGAGATTTGCCCTTTATCCTCAATTTGGAGGAGAGGAAGCTTTGCATTTCTTGGCAATGAGGTGGCCCAAGCTCCTCCCCTGATCCTTGTCTTCAGGACTGGGTGGAATGTGTCGCACATGCTCAATAAACAGTGAAGGAGTAGAAGGAGTTTCCTGGGCCCGTAGGTGTTACTTGGTCTGCCAGGGCTCAGCACTGACAGTCACTAACTGAAACCTTTTTTGTGTGTCCATAGGTTTTTGGTGATGAACCAGGAATTGAGATGAGGAGGAATGGGAGAATCCAGGACACTGGGGATGTACATATTGAGATGGAATGACCTCATGCTGGGAGCCCTGATTTTAATACAGACAATTTTGCTAACATAGTGTGGGAACTCTAGCTCCCACCTCCTTGATTCTTCTGGACAATCTGGTCAGAGGTGCCACTTGGCTAGCTTCCTCCCCCTACTTCTGAAACCTTCTTCTGGATCCCTCAGTTTTGAGCTCTCTGTGAAGCCCTCAGCCATCAAGAAAACTCATATATGGGTCTGACTGGATAACCTCTACAGCCTTGCAAAACACTTGCTCTTTCTCCTTAGCTGAAGTGGCAGATCTGAATAAGGTGACCAGATACTTGTGAGAATGGAAGAGATGTTCTTAATTATGTAAAAATAAAATAAAATAAAGGTGCAGATTATTCTGCCCTGAATAAACTGAAGATATGATCTCCTTAGGCTTAGGGAAAATCAACTGATATAAGGTGCAATGGACAGAATATTTGTGTCCACCCCAAAATTCATATATTGAAACTTTTTTTTAAGAGAGTAATTTTTGCTATAGGTCATGTGTGCTCACTGGAGAGTCAGAGACAGAGAGGCAGAAAGACAGAAAGTGATAAATCACTCCCCAGAAGGATGGCCATGCCACAATCCCTTCTCCTCCATTCTTGTCTATGGATTTTGAGCATGCATGCACACATACCTGGTGTGATTTTCAGACCTCCAGGTCTGGGACTCAAACCACAGTTAGTCATATGGGAATCCAGCAATGTAAACATTACACCATCTGCTGGTCCTGCATATGTTGAAATTTTAATACCAATGTCGTATTTGGAGATGAAGCTTTGGGAAGTAATTAAATCATAGGTATGGAACCCTCAGGAATGGGATTAGTCCCCTTTAAAGAAGAGACCTGAAAGTGAGTCAGCTCCCGGCCAGCAATCTGAAGTTAGAGCAAGAAGATGACTATCTAAAAACCAACAAGTGAGCCTTCATCAGGATCTGCCTATGTCTTCGTCTTGAAATTCCCAGCCTGCAGAACTGTGAGAAATAAACCCTTTTTGTTTAACCCAATGAGTTTACAGTGTTTTATTACAGCAGCCTAAGCTAAGATCCAAGGAAAAGCTACAAAAAACTTTGAGACAACAGATCTGGTAGAACCAGAAACAGTTATGTTAGCTCCTGTCTAAATGAAGTCAAATGCTTCAAAAAAATGGAAGAATTCAACTAGTTAAGGGTTTTAATAGAAATCCTTCTTTAAATGCCTCACCACCCCTCACCTTCTATAAGGTGTGTGTGGTGAAGACTGAACACAATGATGTCTGTAGAGTGTTTTGATGTTCCTGACCCAGAAAGAATACTCATCAACATTAGCCAAAGGTGGCCTTGGAGTAGAAGTGGGAGCAATAACCCCATATTATTAGGATATTGGGAAAGTCATGGCATATTTTTCTACGTTTTTCTATGTAAAAATGCTTTATGACGTTCCCAGCAATGGTGACATGCTGAAGGACAAGTATAAGTTGAGCAACCAGAAGTCCTCTCCAAGGGACAGCTGGCCAACATGAGCAACCCAGTTACTGAGAAAGGAGCAGGAATTCAAGAGTAGGAGCAGACTGCTATGGAGTGGAGGAGGACCCTTTGCAGTTTAAGTTTGCATAGTTAGCCTCCAAGAGATAGTACTTATTGATAGTGAGAACATAGCTTGTTAAATTCCCTGACCCCTTGACTCTGTATTTGTGAAAAGAGAAGATAATAGATGACCCTGTAGGGGTGCAGGGAAGATCAAATGACACGCGTGGTCAAGCAGTTGTTCAGTGAAGTAGTTGTCCCATCCTAAGAACCTCGTATATACTGAGAGGGAAACTGTGGTGTGCATGAGTGAGAGAAACCCTGTGTGCTATACATACTTTTGAAACTAGGGTTTTTTGTTTTTGTTTTTTAACTACACTGAGCATCCAGCTTACAAAGTCACTTTTTTTTTTTTTTTCTTGGAGAGGTTTTTGCTATAGGGCCCGGGCGCCCGCCAGACAAACAGAGACAGACAGAGAGACAGAAAGTGAGAAATCACCCCCCGGGGGGGGATGGTCACGCTGCAATCCCTCCTCTTCCATTCTCCTCTCGGGATCTTGGGCACACACGCACACACACCCGGCATGAGTTTTAAGCTGCTGTGTCCGGGACACAAACCACAGTCGACTATGTGGGAGTCCAGCGACATAGCCATTACGCTAACTGCTGGTTCCCCAAAGTCACTTTTAAAGAAAACAAAATATGAAGTACATTAAACTTAAAGCATCATACATTGATTTCTACTTTAGTCTTACAGACTTTGGTAGAACATGCCTTGGTAAGTCACACTCTTCCTCTTAACCAGGAAGTCACCCCTATACACAGCATATTTCCAGCTCCGTAGCTTCAATGCATGTTAAAAAGGCCTACATTGGGACCAACAGATGGCCTGGAGGTTACATCACTGGACTCTCACATGGCTGACCACAGACGGCTCAAGTCCCAGACCCAGTGGCTTAAAACTCATACCGGGCACATGTGTGTGCTTGCTCAAGATCCTGGGAGGAGAATAGAGAAGAAGAGATTGTGGCATGGCCATCCCATCGGTGGCGGAGGGGGTTGATTTCTTACTTTCTCCCTCACTATCTCTGTCTCTCTCTGGTGAGCACACACACCCTAAGACAAAAACCTCTTTTAAAAAAAGTCTGCATTAGGCCTCAGGGTGAGGTATGGAGACATGGCAGGTGGTTAGAAACAGGTAGGATAGTGAGGGTCCTGAAATGGGGGTGAGGGTCAGGATCTAGCAGAAGGCTTACTCATTAGAGTACAACACAGGGAAGATGGCGATCATGGCCCCTTATACATGGGCCACATTATCTGGGGACAGCAAGTAGAGCGGGTGGAAGGCAGAGAGAGACCAGAGGCTAGAATACCATTTAGAAGATTCCAATTCTAGGAGAAGTACAAAGAAGCTACCTGGGATAGGAGCATATGTACAGACAGCAGGTGCCGAAGCTACCAACACTGCATGATAAAGTCTACAGATTTCAAATAGGTCATAACCGATTCTGCACTAGTTCAGCTCCCTGGCACTTCAGACACTACCACTCAGAACAACTAAGTTTCATTTGCCATTACCTTTCAACCATCTTGATGCCAACCTCAAAACAGAGAACACCTGCATCCTCATAGCTTAACTTTTGAAACACACCTGAGGCCTCCTGTATCAATAGGACATCATTATTTGCTCCATTAATGTTTTGCCCAAGAAGATAAGGTTTTATAACAATAGTGAACTTTACTGTTTCAGAAAATCCTTATAAATCAGTTGGTTCCGGCACTCTGAACACACCACGTGTACTCTGGGTTACTCCCTTTCCTTTGCCCCATCTTAGTGCTGTTTATGAATTTATACTATCGTTGCTTCCAGACTGTGAGCTCCTGAGGGGAGGGACTGCAGTGGGCTGCTGTATTTCAGGTAAAGATCCCAACATCGTGCCCTGCCCGTTACCAGGGCACAAGTGCATTCTAAAAATGCCTTAAAAGATTTCTAAAGCATTTAATGAGAACAAGTCAATAGGAATATCAAATTCTCACCTTTTTTCTCTTAAGGCAAAATTCTCTTTTTTTGTTTTAAAAATTATTTTATTTAACTTTATGTATTATTATTTTTATTATTACTTTCCAGCTTGATCAGAGAAAGAGGGAAAGTGAAAAAGCAAGCCACCAGGTCCAGGACTTGAACCGTGTTTGGTCTTGTAGTAGTCAAGCACCTTTAATCACTACCCAACTACTGACCACTTAAGGCAGAATTCTAAAAGTAAGATCTGTTACAACTTAGAATTGTATCTGACTTGGGAACCAGCAGTTAGCGTAATGGCTATGTCGCTGGACTCCCACGTAGTCGACCATGGTTCGCGTCCCAGACCCGGTGGCTTAAAACTCATGCCAGCCGCGTGTGCATGCATGCCCAAGATCCCGAGAGGAGAATGGAGAAGGGATTGCGGTGTGACCATCCCCCCTAGGGGGTGATTTCTCGCTTTCTGTCTCTATGTCTCTGTCTGTCTGGTGAGCGCCCATGCCCTATGGCTAAAAACCTCTCCAAAAAAAAAAAAAGAATTGTATCTGGCTTTTTACACTAGGCATCTAACAATTCTTCTTAAAAGTGCTTAATGATTATTTTTTAGTCTCTTTTAAACTCTTTCAATACACACATGAAATCCACACATCAAAGCCTACCAGCTTAGGGATTGTTCTTTTTCTGTAGCTATGCTAGTCTTCTTCCTCTCTTCTGTCTTTTGGGTCTTTGTTTTGGTGTTTTGAGATATTTATCTTCTTTTCCTTATTGTGAATTCTATAAGACCTAGAAGATGCCTTACCAATATAATGAGTATTTTAAACTTGGCTACGACTGTCAGAGAGACTTATGGAAATACCACAAGAGTTTATGCTCTTAGTAGCCGAGGTGATGAGAATTAACCTAGTATCACATTTTTCTTGATGAGAAGAGAATTGACATGGTGAGCGCTTCTCTCTTCTTTTGTTTTCGGATTTTACATCTCATTTAATTCTAATGACAGTGTGTTATGATTCAAAAAGCCCTTCTTTCAACAATGCTGCTTCCAATTTGCTATGGCTGAAGAAACAATCCCCCAATCTCAGTAGAAGTCATGTATTAGTAAGAGTGAATCTTCTAGGCTCCCATGTCCCTTGGGGTGGACACGGACTCAATTGTGCAACAGGAGTCACTGGGTAGGGATGCCAGAGAAGCTTTTGAAAGACAGCCAAGTCTGAGCTGGCCTGTAGCCTAGTGGTTAGGAGAGCTAGCTCCTACATGAACAACTGCCATTCAAATCTCAGCCCCAGTAGCTAGAAAAAACATGCTGGGTGCCTATGCATGCAGGCTCCAAATCTCAACAGGATGGAGAAAAGGAGGAGAGGGGATTGTGGTATGGCCACAACAGTCCCACAACCATTGGGGGAATGCTTTCTCCCTTTCACTCCCTCCTGTCAGCAAACATACTCTCTGGCAAGAAGAAAGGCAGGAAAAAGGGAGGGAAGAAGGAAAGAAAAGAGAAGAGAGAGAGGAAGAAACGAAGCCAAGTCAGTCATGCTCATGCTGTTTCACTTTTTCTAGGTGGTGTTGCCCCACCCGTTTCCTTTTCCCTGAAATATGTTTGTGAGGCGGGAAGTAGAGAAACCATCTTGTAACCATGAGGTGGCAGATGTTAAGGACAGCAGTGAGTAAAAAAAAGACATTCTTTTTTTTTTTTTGGAGAGGTTTTTACTATAGGGCACGTGTGTTCGCCAGACAGACAGCGAGAGACAGAGAGACAGAAAGTGAGAAATCACCACCCAGGGGGGATGGCCATGCCTCAATCCCTTCTCCTCCATTCTCCTCTCAGGATCTTGGGCACGCATGCATATGTGCTCGGCGTGAGTTTTAAGCCACCGGATCCGGGATGCAAACCACAGTCAACTACGTGGGAGTTCAGCGACATAGCCATTATGCTAACTGCTGGTCCAAAAATAAAAGACATTCTTGAGGACATCCCTGAACAGCTGCCCTGCCAGGGACTGCTTACACATGGATTTCATATTAACTGAGAAACAGGAGCCCCATACTTAAACCAGGGTTATTTGAACTTTGTTGTAATTAGTGTTCAAGTCTAGGTTGGCTAAGACTGTAGAGTTTTCAGGGATTGGGGCTTTTGGTGTTAAAATTGGGAAAGTCCTGAGCTAATCGGAAATTCTTGTTGCTGGCAATAATGATGACATTGTGGTATACAGTTAGACCACAATACCATACATTTCCTGTGAACGGCTGAACTTTGGAAGGCTTCCTGAGACCTTATTGCTTCAACTGGAAATTCCAATTTTTGTTTCCCACAATACCACATTTGAAAAGTTGGAGGTTTAGCTTAGAATATTTCAGCCACAAAGATCTATTTTATAAGCACTGACATGAAATCCAAAAGAAGTAACAAATAGATCACAATTATTATAAACACAGATCCAACTGTAAAAACATTGGAAACTCCCTGTCTTTCAGTATTTCCTTGTAGGGCCACCAGGTCTCCACTGACATCAGCTTCCCAAAACAAAACTGTTTACCCTTCATGGATCCCATCTTATTTATCATTTTCTCCATTATCTTTTCCATTATTTTCTCAGCTTTTGACATTATTCATCATGTCATTTAAGATAGAAGCTGTCTCCTCCCTCACCTTCACTCATTTCCTCAGACTCTCCCAACACCATGGTATGCAATCCTGTAATCCAGTCTCTTGACTGTCCTCGTTCTCTTCACCTTCCCTGCTAAACCACTCTTTCATAAAGTTTCTATGTCTCACTCATACTGTGTAAATGACATCCCTCCAGTCAGTCTGTCTCTGGTCTGGTCTTCCTAAATTTATCTTCCATAGACTGTCAATTAACTTCCTAAAAGAACAAATTAATTATGTCATCCTTAAATACATATATATATATATGTGTGTGTGTGTGTGTGTGTGTGTGTGTGTGTGTAGAAGTGAAATTCACACAATATAATATAATTTTTTTAGAGATGTGTGTGTGTGCTTGCTGGAGAGACAGAAAGCGAGAAATCACCCCCATGGGTGGATAACCATGCCACAGTCCCTTCTCCTCTATTCTCCTCTCAGGATTTTGAGCATGCACACAAACGAACCCCACATGAGTTTCAAGTTGCTAGGTCCAGGACTCAAATCGCAGTCAGCCTTGTGGGAGTCCAGAGCCTTAATCACTATGCCACCTGCTGGCCCTGACATAGCTATCCCAAAGTGAAAAACTCAGTGGCATTTAGAACATGCACAGCGTTGTACAACTACTACCTCTCTTTACTTCCAAAACGTTGCCATCACTCCAAAATAAACCCTATATCCATTAGGCAATTTCCCCGTTCTCTCCTCCCCTGACCCCTGGCAATCAACATTCTGTGTTCTATCTCTATGAATTTATCTATTCTAGATATCTTGTGTAAATGGAATAATACAATATGTAACATTTTGTGTGTCTAACATGTATCAGCACTTCACTTTTCTAAGGTTGCATACTACTGCATTGTTTATTCATTGATCTATCAGTGGACATTTGTATCATTTTAACATCTTAAGTATTGTGAATTCATTGATCTATCAGTGGTCATTTGTATTGTTTCCACATTTTAACTACTGTGAATAGAGTGACTATCAATTTGTACATCCATGTGTTTATTTGAATCCCTGTTTTTCAATTCTCTTGAGTATCTACTTAGGAGTGGAAACGTTGGTATGGTAATTCTATGTCTAATTTTTTAAGAAACCATGAAGCCACCAAAGAAGATACTTTTGACCTCTTTAACAAAGTCCTTACTCAGATATTTTCATTTTTCATCATTTTCTCACTTGTGCCGCCTTCTCCTATGCTAGCGTGTCTCTATTGTGTTCCCTTTGCATAGGATATCCTTCTACAAATTCTGATCCTCCTTTGATAATGACATCTTTGCCTGAACTAATATACAGTGTATTCATGCTGGGAAAATTCATTTTATAAGCTGAAAAGACATACAGTGATTGAATGTATAAATAAATAAATAAATAAGCTAGGAGGGAAATACTTAAATAAAAAAAGATTTCTACATTTAGACAACTTAAGCTGTGGAAAAGTCCTCAAAACAGGAATGTATTTAGTCCAAGGAAAGAAGAGGAAGAAAGAAAGAAGAGGAAGAAAGAAAGGAGAGGAAGAAAAAAAAGAAGAGAAAGAAGAGAAAGGAAGGAAGGAAGGAAAGAAAGATAGGTAGGTTTATTGTCAGCCATCACATCCCAGGCACTGTGTAGAGCGTCATACAAGCAGCAGGACTCTTGCTTCAGCGGACCTCACGTTTGGATGTGTTGCTGAAGGAAAAGAGGTGACAGGTACTCCCATCAGTATCCTGTCATGTCCCTTATTTTGCGCAGGTTTCCTGCTCCTAATTAAAGCCTAATCATGGGACCAGCAGTTAGCGTAATGGCTATGTCACTGGACTCCCATGTAGTCAACCGCAGTTTGAGTCCAGGATCCGGTGGCTTAAACTCATGCCGGGTGCATGTGCGTGTGTGCCCAAGATCCCAAGAGGAGAATGGAGGAGAAGGGATTGTGGTGTGGCCATTTCCCCTGAAGGGTGATTTCTCGCTTTCTGTCTCTCTGTCTTTCTGGCGAGAGTATGCGCCCTATAGCAAAAACCTCTCATGGGACCAGCAGTTAGCGTAATGGCTATGTCACTGGACTCCCACGTAGTCGACCGTGGTTCGAGTCCTGGGCCCGGTGGCTTAAACTCACGCCGGGCGTGTGTGTGTGCGTGCCCAAGATCCTAAGAGGAGAATGGAGGAGAAGGGATTGTGGCGTGGCCACCGCCCCCTGGGGGGCGATATCTCACTTTCTGTCTCTCTGTCTCTGTCTATCTGTCTGGTGAGCACACACGCCCTATAGGAAAAAAAAAAAAAAAAAAAAAACCTCTCCAAAAAGAAAAATGCCTAATCATGGGACCAGCAGGTGGAGTAATGGTTATGTTACTAGACTTCCATGTAGTCAATTACGGTTCAAGTCCAGGACCCGGCAGCTTAAAATTCACACTGATAGCAGTGTGAATATGTGCATGCCCCAGATCCCAAGAGGAGAATAGAGGAGAAGGGACTGCAACATGACCATCCCCTCTGGAAGGTGATGTCTCACTTTCTGTCCCTCTGTCTTTCTGGCAAGTACATGTGCCCTATAGCAAAAATCTCTCTTAAAAATAAATAAAAACAACAAAAGTCCTAATCATAAACAGACAAAGACTGATGAATTGCCAGAGATAGTGAAAGGAGCAAGACTATGCTGGAGGATGCCAGGCAGCTTGGGATAAAAATCATCAGAAGTGAGCAAAATGAGTCCAACACAGTGGGAGAGACTCACAGAACTACTCCAGTGAGGACGCTGAGGCTGGTAGGGTAGGAATCCATCTAGATCTCATTGGACTCATCATGGCAGCAGGCTACAGGTGGCTTAAGACTCAAGTAAAATAAGTAGAAAGAAACAAATCTCAAATTCTTCTCCCTGGCTCCATTTCAGTCTTTCATCAGAGTTCACCCTCTGTAATCTGCCTTCTCCTCCCCTACCATTAGAACCACACACCAAAACACATGGCAGAGCCATTATCAGAAGAAATAGAAGCAGTGAACCTGGCCAATGACTATCCTTTCCATTTAGCCTCAGATTTCCTGTCTAATTCTCTTCCATGGGTTTGCAGTGTCTTGAGATGGGTGACACTTCCTCTGGGTCACTGGAAGTCTCCAGCTGGTTCTGGGTTATTCTACATGTCAAGATAGGTTAGGAGTGTTTCTTTGATTCTACCCAAATATAAACTTGGAGAAAGACAAAAAGTGAAAATCCTAAAATAAAAGGAAGTGCATGTGTTCTTTTTTCAGTCCATAAGGAAAAGCAGGACAGTGGTTTGTACCCTGGGAGACAAAGAGGGTAAGAACCGTTATTCAAGTACCTAGGCCTCCAGATCCCTGCTGCTTAAGTGGGGAATATCTATCACCCCGTTTGGAGCCCCTTCTATGTGTGCTGCCATCTCTGGCCTGCCTTCCTCACCAGTTACCCCAAACCATAGTCAAGGTCATTGTTAGGAACTGGTTGGACCTAAAGTCACATTTTAGACCTCAAAGAATTGAATGTCCTCCCTCCAAATTTCAGTCAAGGAAAAAAACAAAGTTGGATGAAATTTTAAAGGTAGCCTAGGGTTATCCCTTTTTTATTTGAATAACTCAAAACCTTTCTTATTTATTCCTAAGTAGCTTGTATTGCTCAATGTTCTGTTTATGTAATACTCTGTTGACTGGTTTATCCTGGTACCAATAAAAAAAATTCTCTTAATAGGCTCCCAGTGTTTGTGTGGATTATTTTGCTCTTCATATGATGAATCCGTACTAACGCAGCTTGCCGGAAAATAATATGGCCACCAACCCATCATGACGTGTACATCTAAACATATCTTGGAATGGTCTGGATGTTGTAACGACTCCCTAGATGCCTCCATGGCTCTGATATCACTCTCTTTTCATCTGTTTTCTACATGCCAACCTGAGTGACTTTTCTGAAATATAAAAATGATTAATTTCATATTCCAATGAAAATCTTAACCATAGCAAGCAAGAACAGACAGAGTAGGGTCTGGACCAACTCTCAGGGTCTTTGGGAGAAGGAAGCAGTTTGCTGCATTAGTAAGACTGGGAAGAAGGACCAGCACTAAGAACCAGCTGTCAGGGACAATGGTGAAAAGTGACCGGTCACAGCAAGCAGCCAGGGCCCATGGTCCTAGAGATTTGCAGGACATGCCCACCCCCAGGTGGCTGGGAACAAAGACTGAAACATGGAAGGAGTCAGAGACACTCTCATCAGGAGTCAGAGACCCAGTGAAAATCCTCAAGTACCGAGGTGGGTCTCAGCCCTTAGGTGGAGCAGAGGGGAATGGCAAGAACAAAGGAGATTCTTTTGAGGACATAAAACCTTGAGTCAGGCACACAGAAATCAAGGCAGACTCCCACTTTAGAACGGAAGTGACATATGCTTTTAGACATACCATGATCATGAAACCGTGTGTGCAGCAGGGTCAAGTCTACATTTGAGGGTCAAGTTCTCAGGTCTCGATCCAATGGCTATCAGGGGGGAAAACAGGCAGATATTGGTGTCATGCAGGGTAGCAGGGAAAGTGCTACCGACCTTGATCTCTCTATTTTCTCTTTAAAGCTATACACCTCAGAATATGCAGACTATATTTGGTCTCAGCTATGGATCAAAAAAAAAGATAGGGGTGGATTCTACAGCATACCCTAAAGAAATATTAGAAATTCATTTCAACTCAAGGGAGGGCTTTTAAATTTTCTAATATATATTCCTTAGGACAGACTTCTTATTTTGATGATCATTAGGAACTGAGAGACTGGTGGTGGCTACACATAGCTCTATGTTAGTCTGAGTTGACAGTTCTCACTCCTGAACTCTCCTAAAGCCAGTATCTACTTACAGTTGATAGAGTATCAGAGAAAATGAAGAAACACAAGTTCTGTCTTAGATTGATGACCTCATTCGTTACTCAAGGTAAGGACTCTGAAATTCAGAATACTACATTTTTATCTGATGCATGGGACTAGATTAAATGTTGAACTACATGATAGATGAAGCCGGAATTAATTAGTGTCGGTCCTCATATAAATTGCTTATGATGAGAAACAATGAAATCAAGGTAAGTAGACATGATATATCATCATTCCTCTTTATTAAATCCAACTGAGAGGCAGGTGATAAATTCCCAGTCATTTCCTTCACAGTAGTCAGGACGTGAACCTAAAATTCATATTCAGTGTACAAACTAGCCTCATCCTTCCATTTAAAAACAGTACCTGGTTGTGCAAAAATGTAACCCTCTATTTCAGCAATGTAAACTGGCAAGGAAAGCTGGGAGAAATTGCCAATAACTATTAAAACTATGAAAGCTTTCTAGTTAAGTCTTTTTTTTTTTTTTAAGAGAGATTTTTGCTATAGGGTGCATGTGGTCGCCAGAGAGACAGAAAGCAAGAAATCACACCCCCCCTCCCCCAGTGGATGGCCATGTTGCAATCTCTTCTCCTCCATTCTCCTCTCAGGATCTTGGGCACACATGCACCAGAGCCCAGCATGAGTTTTAAGCCACCAGGTCCAGGACTTGAACCATGGCTGACTATGTGTGAGTCTAGTGATATAACCATTACACCATCTGCTGATCCCATCTAGTAAGTCCTGAATGGGATGTCCCTGGCACACTTGACAGGAGGAGATTTGGTAGGTTTTGGACTTTGCCCTCCTGCATTCAAAAGTCAAAGCCAGCCCATTCCCTAGAGCATGGAGTCAAATCAGCTTCACCATCCTTTCCTAGTCACGACATTCTCATTTTCTACAAGCAATGTCTATTTAGCAGCAAAGCAGAGAAAGGCCCTGGCCGAGAAGAACCACCACAATTTGGCAGGACACCATTCCTGTATGTCAGAGAGGAAGAAGCTGGGGAAGGAGAAATTATTTCAAAAATCTAGTTTCTTAATTTTGTCACCAAACTATTACAACCCAGGTATTTTTAAAAGTCATTATATGAGCATATAGCTGTATAAAGAAGTTTGGTGCTGAGGATACTAGGCAAAAAGGTCAAGAATCTTGCCTTGGAAATTGATAGTCAGAAGATAGACACAAATACCACAGTGCAGTAACACAGAAAGAATAAAATGCCGTGGGAGCTCTTCAGACGTTTGTGGGAACTGCGGATGTCTTCAGGAGACATGGCCTTGGGGCAGAATCTCAGACTAGATCAAAATCATCCTTCAGAGAAAGAAGGTTGTGTGAGGCAGAGGAAACCACAAAAGCAAACGCACAGAGGCCTAAAAAGTTTGGTTTGATTTGTTTTTTATTTCCTCCTCAGTCTGTCAACTATTTAAAACTGCAATGATATTATTATATGGGCAGTTGTGTAGAAACAAGCCTTCCTGTGTTGCTGGTTGAAGTTTGAGTTGGTATGAGCCTTGCTGAAGACAACTTAGCAAACTTGTTATAATTGCAAATGTAGGGACCAGTAATTGGTGCAATGGCTATGTCGCTGGACTCCCATGTAGTTGACGATGGTTTGAGTCCCAGACCTGGTGGCTTAAACTCATGTCGGGCACATGTGCATGCATGCCCAAGATCCTTAGAGGAGAATGGAGGAGAAGGGATTGCGGAGTGGCCACTCCCCCTGGGGGTGATTTCTTGCTTTCTGTCTCTCTGTTTCTCTCTGTCTTTCTAGTGAGCACATGTACCCCCTATAGCAAAAACCTCTCCCAAAAATTAAAAAAAAAAATTTTTAATTGCAACTGTAACTACATTTAACCTAGCAGTACCTCTTATAGAAGTTGTCCTAGAAAGTCACTTACACTTATGCAAATTATACTAGGTTAATCATGGCAGCATTATTTTTCATGGTAAAAGACTGTGGAAATGACTTAAGTATATAAGGGGACTTAAAAATTAGTGGGAAAATGAAATGAAAGTGCCAGTTTATATTGATGTAAAAGTAACATGAAATCCATGCAAATTTTTCTCTTAAAATGCATTTTCCATGAACTTTTTGAAAACACCACAAATACCAAAGAAACCAGAAAAATAAACTTCAGCCCTACAACATAATACCATGGTGACAGAGAAGAATGAGAGAATGGGCAAAATAGAGTAAATATAAATATTTGGTCATTGTAATGGTCAATCTTATTTTCCAACTTGACTGAGTTAAGGGATACCCAAATAAGCTGGTAAAACATTGTTTCTGAGGATGTTTTATAGGGTGTTCGTGGAAGAGAAAAGATCCACCCTCACCAACATGCATAGGCCTGAACTGAGCAAAAAGACAGAAAAAGGGCAAATTTGCACTATTGGCTTCTCTGCTTTCAGACTCAATTGCACCACCAGCTTCCCGCCTCCCCTTGTTGCAGATGGGACTTCTTCATATCCAAAACTCTGTGAGCCACTTTCCATATAAATGCAGTCTTCCAAATCTCTCTGTGTAGATTCTATTGGTATACACTGACTAACGTAGTAATATATGTAGAAAATGTGTCTCTGAAAAGATGCAAGAGACATAAATCCGTTGCCTCAGAGGAGGGCAACTGGGAGGTGGCATAAGTAGACAGAATATTCACCCCGTACACTTTGAACATAACCACATTGCCTGGCAGACATAATTATCGCAAGTAGCTTTTGCGAGTGTGTGGTCTACTGTGATTGCAACTGAGGATGAGTATGAATGCGCTGGGCAAGTGGAGTTGTGGAAGATGAGCCTCACCAAGGTTGGAGTGAAGGGCTTTATATCCCAGTGTAAGAAGAGCAGCACGCTGGGGTGGTAGTGTGCTTAAAGCACTGGCTTTGGCAGTGGAAAGACCGAGCTTAGAATCCCCCTCCACCATCTCCTGTGGCCTTGAGCAAGCTACTGACGTCCTTCAGTCCACGCCCGCCTGGTGGGCAAGGTATCTCGTGGGACAGTGCCTGACCCAGGTCCGGGCATACCAGGCTCTCAGTTGAATCCCTCTCCCTCACCCTCCCTTTTCTTTTGTTCGCTCCACTATGCCCTGGGCTGCTCTGTTCTTGCATTTATATTTGTGGGTCAGAGAAGCAAAATGTCTGAGCAGGTTATTCTCTACCACTCTGCTCAGCGGGATACGGGGAGTTCACTGAGGCAGGCTTAAAGAAGGAGCCATTTAACTCCATGGAGCCTGGTGCCTTCCCATGTCCTTTCTTTTATAATAATAATAATAATAATAATAATAATAATAATAAAGCAGTTACAAAGACGAGGCCCATGATGTTAACTCTTTTGCTCACTGGGGACACATTAGCCCAGGTCCATGCAATGCAGAGGGAGGGCCCATGGATCAATATGGACCAAAGAAAACAAATTGAAAATGAAATTGAATGTGAGAGGATCATTCTGAACACTGAAATGCACTCAGATCAGCTCGGACAATTCCATGGTCTTGCCATTAGGAAAATATCATTACTCTGTGCTTTCCTTTCTTTCTGGAATGACTGAGTGGCTGAGCAAGGCTCATGATGTTGTGTGAACAATTTATAATCATGGTACAGAAAGGTAAACCATGTAGAAAGTAGTGCGGTTCCTGAGGAGCCACTGAGACTGGACATTCAGAGCTGCAGGACCACCTTCCTCACAGCGATGGGGCCTGAGAGCAACAGGGATGCGTGCGCCAAAAACTGTCCTGGTCGGAGAACAGGACCAGAAGGCGTTTCTAGTGATTTATCTACTTTGGTAAAAGGTAATATTTTAATTCCAACATTTCTATAAATTTTGTACTATTTCTTATACTTTTAAGTTAGATTTATAAATTTAGTTCATAAATTTAATTCCTATATTTCTATAAATTGGGAAATGCCTCTCTATGTCTCCTAGTTTCTTTTCTTCTTTCTTTTTCTGTTCATTTATTCAATATATGTTTACTAAGTGTCTGTTATTTGTCAGATGTTGGGTAAAACAATCAGAATACGAAGAAAAATAAGACAGTTTCTGTCCTTGAGGAGTTCAGTCCATGGGGTATCCTTTTCTCTCTTTTCTACCGAATTTCCATTCTTCCATTTAGGATGGATCAAGGGGCCAACAGGTGGTGTGGTGGTTGGAGCACTAGGCTCCCACATGGCCAACAGCTGTTTGAGTTCTAGACCTGGTGGCTTGCTTTCTCACTTTCCCTCTCTCTCTGTCTCTCTTTGATGACTACAGCAAGTTAAATAATAAATAAAATAAAATAACTGCTAGTAAAAGTTTCTATCAATAGTCACATAAAACATGTATATGCAGATTGGTAGTTAAAAAACAAACAAACAAAAAAGAAACAAAACAAAAACAAAACAAACTGCAAAGAAACACTGCTTACTATTCTGCAGAGAAATCAGCTCAGGCATTGGTTTATGAAGTTGATGGTTACCAAGAGAGAAAATTACAAGGTAGTAGAGAATTAAAGACCTAAGGTGCTTACCACGCCTTCTCAAATGAGTGGCCAAACTTTGCATGACTAATCACAGAGCAAACTGACTTTATGGACCTCCTGACATAATACATCATGTAATGTGTTCATTATTCTATTTTCCCTACGTTTTTTCTGTACATTCAAATATTTTACAATAAAAATTTGGAAAGAAATATGCAGACAACGTGAGCCAGAAATTACCTTCCAGGATTATTCTAGTGATATCATTAAAGTAAAAATAAAAATTTAACTACAAGGGTTTATATCATCTTTTTTATAGAAGCCAAAATGCAATCATCATATGGGTATTTTTGTACTATTTCTTATACTTTTAAGTCTATTTTAAATAGGCCTCCAAAATTTTAAAGTTCTTTCATCAACTATCTAAATATTCAAACTACTTTAATAATATGGAATATTATTGCACTATCAAAAATGATGTTGAAGATAAATAGTTATTGATTTTTTAAAAAAACCTACTGTCAGGGCCAGCAGGTAGCATGGTGATTAGAGTGCTGGACTCCCACACAGCTGACTGCAGTTTGAGTCCCAGACCTGGCAGCTTGCTTTCTCACTTTCCCTCTCTCTCTGGTGAATGCACGTGCTCAACAGGAATTTTTTTAAAAATAATAAGTAATAAATAAAACTAAAATAAATAATTCTTTAAAAAACTATTATCAAGTGTACAAAAAGTACATAACAAATCAAAAGGGGTGATATAACCTTACTTTTAGGAAATATAGATGTAGGAAGTATATCTGGAAGGGTAATTCCAAAAGAGATTCCACAAAGGAACTATCTCTGGGTCAAAGGAAAATGGACTTTGTTTTTTCTTCTTTTTACTTGTCTACATTTCCTAAAGTTCTTCCATAACATTCATCCTAAGACCTCCAGGAGATTCCTGAAACCACAGAGTACCAAACCCTATACACGTTCTGCATTTTCCTATACATACATACCTATAACAAGGTTTAATTTGTACATTAAATTCACATATAAAATAAGGGTTACTTAAACATAAGCACTGTGATATTGCATCAGTTGATCTGATAACTAAGACAGTTACTAAGTGATCAAAAAGTGAGTAGCACACGCAGTGTGGACACACTGATAAAAGAGATGATTTACGTCCTGGTTGGGACAGAGAAACAACACAAGATTTCATTATGTGACTCAGAATGACGCACAATTTAAAACCTATGAATTGTTTATTTCTGAATATTTTTTTCTTTTTCTTTTTTGAAAACTGTGTGATAGGGTGTATGCACCAGAGAGGTGTGGGTAAGGAGTGAGAAATCATCCCCTAGGAGGATTGTCTTGCTGCAGTTTCTTCTCCTCTATTCTCTTGGGATTTTGGACACTCATGTACACATGCCCAGCATGTTTTTAAGCCGCTGGTTTTGGGACTTGAACCACGCAGTCGGCCATGTGCGGTCCAGCTGCCTTAGCCCCCATGCCACTGGTTGGCCCTATTTCTGACATTTTTTTGTTTGATATTTTTGGACTGCAGTTGACCGTGGGTAACTGAAATCACAATCCCCCCCAAATTACAGATAATGGGGGACTACTATAGACGAAAGAGAGAAAGAAGGAGGAAAGAGAAATAAAGAAATAAAAGGTTCTTTTTGATTTTATAAGATGGGAGGCTGGCCCTGTAGCTAGGTTAAGGGAGCTGGATCCCACAGGGGCTACTACAGTTTAAATCCCAGCCCTAAAAGCTTAAAAAATACACAAGGCACATGTATTTGAATGCCCCAAATTCTAAAGGGATGGAGAAATGGAGACACAAAGAGAGACAGAAAGAGAAAGTAAGAAATCACACCACACACACACCCCCCGGGGGGATGGCCATGCCGCAATCCCTTCTCCTACATTCTCCTCTCAAGATTTTGGGCACACATGCACACACTTGTGACTTTCAAGCTGCCAGGTCTGGGACTTGAACCACAGTTGACCATGTGGGAGTCCAGCACCTTAACCACTATGCCACCTCTAGCTCATGTATACACAAGGTTTTGATACTATGTATACATTATGAAATGGCAAATTAACATATATGAAACCTCACCTACTTATTTTTTTTTTGATGTGGTGAGAGCACTTCAGATCTCCACTCAGCAATTTCAAATACCCAGTATCTTGTTATTGATTGTAGTCCAGAGCCAGTTCCACAGCACAGCAATTAAGTACTGTGCATTGGAGCCAGATCCCACGTGGCCAACCACAGTTCGAATTCTGGCCATGGTGTGTCTTCAAAAATAGTGTGTGTGTATGTGTGTGTGCACGCGTGTGCCCCAAATCCAGACAGTATGAAGAAATGGAGGAAAAGGAATTGCAACATTACCACACCCCATTAGAGAGTTCTCTTTCTCTCTCTCTCTCTCTCTCTCTCACACACACACACACACACACACACACACATTGGCAATTTAAAAAAATTACTATAGTTCAGATAAAACATTTGAAATACCTTTGGTCTTCATCAGTACAAGGGTACTCCAAAAAGCCCATGGAAAAATGAAACTAAACTGTATATTTATTTTGGTGCAAAAGAACATTTGAGATCTACTCATGGTTTACTCCTAAGCATTTCCATGAACTGTTCAGAGATCTCTTTAAGATGTTCTACCGCTAAATTCCAAGGAGGGCCAGAGCTTTCCTTGAGTGTGCTCAAGGGACTAAAGAGATTGATTTAGAAAAATGAAATAACAGAAATTCAACTCAGCAAATGCATTCTAATTGCTGCACTGGGGACTGTGAACTACACAGAGAGATCTCTGGCTCCCCCCAGAACACTGCCACTCAGAGACTGCCAGGAGAGAGAAATCCCCGCCTCGGGTGGCCCAGGTAGCACAAGATCACATAATTGCCCCCTGAGGAGTTCACCTCTGAAGACAAGTCTTTGGTTTCCCTCTAGCATTTGCTTTGCTAAAATACCTGTACAAAGCAAAGCGGTCAGAGTCCAGGACAGACAGGCTTGTAGAGAGAGCTTATTTCTTTAGCATCTTTTTCCTAGACTTTTGCAATTTCGTTTTATTTCTGTTATTTTGGTTTTGGGTTTGACCCAATGTGAAATTATAAAATAAGACCATTAGATTTGATTCACCTTCCCAGCCTGCCTACTCTTCAGATCCTGACTCAGCAGTCAAATATCCTCACCATTTACTGAGTACTTGGCGTATCACCTCTAGTTCCCCAAACTAGTCTGAAGCCAAGTAGTATCACCATCCCTACTCTGAAGATTATGAAACTAAGGCTCTTCAATGACTTGCCCAAGGTGACATGCTAATACATGAGCAGGGGAAGAATTTGAAACCAGGTTTTTCAGAATTTCCCATTCCTTTCAGATTGTAAATATATGACATTGGCAACTTTGATGAGGATACTCTCTGGGGCTTTACCCAGTCACTGATGAAAATACTGAGCTAGATATTGGGGCCTGGGCCTGCTCCCCACATGAGTCCTGCCACTCAGAAATTCCTTCTGGGTTGCCTTCTTTGCTTAAGGGCAAATAAGCTAAATATACAAGTGATTTACCATTAGTGTGGATTTCTCTATGGTGACTAGAAGGCTACCATGGGCATTCACACAGGGGGTTGCCCAAGCAGAGGCGCCTCAGGCCCCTACTTCCTTATCTGTGGGTGTACCTAATACCTTCATTAATGGAAGAAATTAGATTTGTTCACCATGATTTGCTACTTAGAGAAACTACCGACCGGACAGTCTAGTCGTTAAGGGAGTAAGATTCGAAATGGCCAACTGCACAGTTGGAGTCCCAGCCCCGTTGGTTTGAAAAACACACTACCCTGATGTGCATGCATGGCCAAAGTCCTGACAAGACAGAAAACTGGAGAAAGAATTGCAGCATGCCATGCCCCATTAGGAGGTACTTTTTCCCTTTCCCTCTCTGGAGAGCACACACAGACTCTGGCAAATTAGAAAACACACACACACACACATACATACACACACACGCACTGACACACACAGTTAAGGTTTCCTCTTCCAGACTGACATCCCTTGCCTTCCTTTCCCACCCTCTCGCCATCTTCTACCCGTCCTTGTCTTGTTTTACTAAGAATTAGTAACTAGGAAAAACTTACAGGAAAAGCACACAATGTGATGCTAAACCACAAATAAACAATAGTAAGAAAGACCAAAGAGTTTTAAATCAGAACAGGAAGACTGATCAGGGGCAGAAAATAGAATCCAATTATACAAACTGCGAAGGTTTTCATAGTTGATATAGTTAAGCCTGAAGCTGTTTCCTAACAATTTATAGCAAAATTTGAAACAGTACATTATATAATTCTTATGGAAACTGAAAATGAAAAAGTTTATTCTCGTTACTAAGCAGTAAAATGGCCTTGCCTTCTGTTTAGTTCTAAAAGAAAATGTTCACATCCTGTGTTGTTAAGAGTACTAAAATAAAATCTATACACTCACATTCTATCCTTCCGAGAATCTTGCTAAGAATTTATCTCATCCTTACCTGTCTTAGGCTTACAAAATCCATTTTCCTCCTCTTTGTGAAAAATGGAACTAATTCATCTTTGGTGTCTCAAATTTATAACAACTTTTACAAGTTCCCAGGGAGGCTGCTGTTGCTACTTAAAATCAGGCGTGAAATTTCCTGAAACGAAAGAAGAGAAAAAAAGAGTCTTTAAAAAAAAAAAAAGAATTATTTCTTATTTAACTTTATTTATTTATTTTAATTTGATCAGAGAGGGACAGAGAGAGACAGGGAGGGAAAGTGAGAAAGCACACCACCAGGTCCAGGACTCAAACCACAACACCTTTACCCACCATGCCACCTGCTGGCCCCAAGAGATGGTCTTTTTACTAAAAACAATTGCACATGTGGGTGATACATTCATTTAACAAATTTGAGCACCTACTATACCCGGAATTAAATAAGTTTCAACTTTGAATTCATGTTTGAGAAAAATTCAAAGAAACCAAATTACTAAATTATTTCATAGAGAAAACAATTTTGTTGAAAGAAGTTCTTAGAGAATTCAAGCACCGTATTTTTTTTTTATTGCCTTTCTTAGCAAATAAGAAAGTTCAAGAATATGTATATTCTGATGACTACAGGAGAACAGTATAGAAGGAGCATCGCTAGAAGTCTGGGTGGCAGAAGTCTCACCTAAATTTAAAATATGCGTGTTCTGCTGCTTTTCAGTTGTGAAATAGAACATACAACACAGTGTACATGGTATACGTGTACAATTTTGTGAATAATTATATAAAGCAAGTACTTACATAACTACCATTGTACTCAAGAAAGAGAATATTGTTGTCAGCACCCCAGAAACCCCTTCTTGTGTCCCTTTGCCATCATAAGCCTCTCCATCCTAAAGAATTAACCACAGGGGCCAGCAGATGGCATCGCGGTTATATTATTGGACTTTCACAAGGCTGAGCGTCATTCAATTCCTGGACCTAGTGGCTTGAAACTCATGCCAGGCATGTGTGCGTGCATGCCCAAGATCCCAGGGGGGGACACTGGACAAGGAAGGATTGCAGTGTGATTGTACCCCCAGAGAGTGATTTCTCACTTTCTCTCTCATTATCTCTGTCTCTCTCTCTCTCCCCAGTAAGTGTGTACACCCTAAGGCCAAAAATTTTTTAAAACTCTTTAAAAATTAACCACTGTCTTTTTTTTCCCCTCCTTTGGAGAGGTTTTTGCTATAGGGTGTGTGTGCTTGCCAGAAAGAGAGAGACAGAGAGACAGAAAGAGAGAAATCACCCCCCAAGGGGGATGGCCACGATGTAATCCTTTCTCCTCCATTCTCCTCTTGGGATCTTGGGCATGCAAGCACCTGGGCCCGGCGTGAGTTTAAGCCACTGGGTCCGGGACTCAAACCACGATTGACTACATGGGAGTCCAGTGACATAGCCATTATGCTAACTGCTGGTCCCCACCACTATCTTGACTTCATAATAATCATTTCCTTGCTTTTTTTTTCATTATTTTTATGACCAATGCATACAACCTAAGTAACATAATTTAACTTTGCCTCTTTCTGATTTTGATAAGAAAGAATTGTAGTGTGTGTATTCTTTGCTCTGGACATTCATGTATATTGGTGTACATATACATGGGTTTCGCTAGGAACGTTTCTAGAGGTGGCACTGTTGGGTCTTTGTGTATGTGCATCTTCCAGTTTACTGAACAATGCCCAACAGTTTTTCAAAATGGCATATCAGTCTATATTCCCTATCAGGCCACTATTTGGTAGTGTAAAATGTTATAATTTGCCAGTCAAGATGATAAGTAATGTTATGTCCTTAATGTGCATTTTCCTCATGCCTAATAATGCTGACCCTTTTTTCATATACTCAGTGTGCATTTGGGTATCCTCTTTTGCAAAGTACCTCTTCAATACTTCTGTCTGCTTTTAAGTTGTCTATTTTTTTCTCATTGGTATGTAGAAGTTCATCATATATTGTGGATTTTAGCACTTCATTGGTTTTATACGATAGAAATATCCTTTTTCTTTTTATTCTCTTTACAGTGAATTTTTTAACTTTAATGTGATCCAATGTATCAAACTTTTTCCTTTATTATTAATTTTTTAACCTTTTGAAAAAATCATCCTCTAGCTTTCATAATCTTGCCATCCACACAGGATTGACATTGCCTATGATATAAGGTAGAAATGCAATTCCATTCTTTATCCGTATTGATACCCAGTTTTCCCAGCACTATTTATTGCAAAGACCAAGCAGGCTCTGCTAATCTGCAGTGCCATTTCTGTCATGTTCTGGTGCCCATAGATTAATAGATTCATTTCAGGGATCTGTACTCTGTTTCACTGGTCTATTTCTCTATCTTTGCACTAAATCACATAGCTTTAAAATTAACCTTGATTTTTGGTAGACCAAATTCTCCACCTGTTTTTGACCATTTCAGACTTTCAACAATTTTCATAAGACTCAGAATTATTTTGTTGAATCCCACAAAAATCTTTGAGATTTTATTAGAATCATACTGATCTCTAGATAAATTTGGGGAAAGCTGACATTTTAACAAAATTTTGATTATAGTATACTTCTCAATGTATTTAGATCCATTTCAATTTCTTTCAATAACAGTTTATTCTTCTCTGTCAGGTCATAGATATATTTTATTAGATTTATTCAAGATATTTTATATTTTTGAGGTAGACAATCTCAGAGAATTCTGTTTCCCAGTGTTCCTTGCAGCTAACACAGACACATGTGAGCTGTCTGGACTCCACTACCTGACTAACTAAAGAGATTTTGATTTAAAAGCAAACAATTGAGGAAGGTGGCTCCGTGTAGTAGACATTTTGCTGGTGAAAACTGCTGCAGGATTATTCAGCTGTGGAGAGTGGTCACAAGGTTGATTTCCAGAGCAGAACTGGCATCAGTGAGGGAAGTAATAGTAGAATTTGATTACTTTCTAGGGCAGTTCTCCCCCACAGTTTTAACTATCATCCCTAGAAGTTTAACATCAACATGAACTACCCAATATCCAGGGCTAGTTTAGTTGTTTGCAACTAACAGTCCTGATCCTATTGTAAATAGGAAAAAAGTTCATGTATTTTTCTATCTAATACACAGAAATTTGGGGGTTTTTAAAGTTTATATACTGATTTTTAATCCTGCACTTTCTAAATTCTTCCATAAGCTCGCTTATTTTTTAAATAGATGTACTCATTATGTTCAAATAATGACAATTCTATTTCTTCTTTTCCAATGATTATATTTTCTTCCCCTCTTTTCTCTTTTTTTTTTCTCCTAATTTCTTTTTCTTCATCCTCCGTTTTACTCATCCCTCCTTTTCTTTGAATATTAGGTAGAATTTGAATTGGGAATCACTGGAAGCTTGAATTTTCTGTGTGGGAAAATTTCTTTTTTGCTACCTGGTTAAATTTGTTAGATGATATCCACTCTATTCAAGTTGTTTATTTCTTCTTCCTCAGTTGTAATAAATCACTTTTCTCTAGAAATGTGTCTATATCATATACATGTTCAAATTTATTGCCCTAAATTTATTTATAATATCTTCTTAACATATTTTAATAGCTGTTGCATCTGTAGTAACATCTTTCTCTATTTTTATGACTGGTTATGTATACTCTCTTTTTTATTTTATGATTCTTGCTAAGGAGTTTATAATATTAATAGCATTTACAGTTGTTTTAAAATGGAAACTGCCTTAAATAATCCTTTCTCTGGCCTAGCTGTGAGAGCACAAGCAGCAGAGTGCTAATGAGTGATGCCATAGCCACATGGGAGGCCTGGGTTTGAATCCCAGACTGACCTGAGCTTATTGGCGTAGTAACCACCTATGATTCTGGCTAGCAGGGAGTATAGGCATGTTGCATGATAAGAACTGTTAGGGATGTTTTGCTTGCTCACCTTTCTCTCATAGTAAATAAATAAATAAAATTATAAAAATTTTTTGAGAGGTTTTTGCTATAGGACGTGTGCACTCACCAGAAAGACAGAGACAGAGAGATAGAAAGCCAGAAATCAGCCCCCAAAAGGGATAGCCACACCTCAATCCCTTCTCCTCCATTCTTCTCTCAGAACCTTGGGCAAGCACGCACACGCACCTGGCGTGAGTTTAAGCCACTGGGTCCGGGACTCGAACCATGGTAAACAACATGGGAGTTCAGCAACATAGCCATTACACTAATTGCTGGTCCCAAAATTATAAAAATTCTTGTTTTGTAAGTACATTCCCCTTTTTAATACCTACTAATGCATAATTAATTTTGGTTAAATGTCTCTTTACCTCTCTCTCTTTTTCTAACAATAATCCCTGGGCATGGAAACCAAGTTGATAGTTCTCTAAGATATTCAGTGATTCAACTACAAAGATTTCATTTACCTTCCCAGGACTATAAACCTTAACATACATTTGTTATAACCGCAAAACTTGTTTAACATTTATTTTAGGAAACTTTATTTGTTCACTTAGACTGTTAAATATATTTGCTAAAGGAAATTGATTTTGCTCTCAGCCCTAAATGTACTCACCAAGTCTCAAGTTAATTAACCCATAACTCTCTTTAACTCACAAGTCTAATATTAATTAATCTACTACTTTATATATACTGAGTGCTTTTTTTTTTTTATTAGCAACAAGATGTCAGATCTTTTAGTGAAGATTTTTCTCTCTGCAGTCTCCTTGCAATAAAAAGTATTTCTTGCAGATTCCAGTTCAAATGCAATATGGAAGCTCTTTCTCATGAAGGTCAAGTCCTTTTCAACATATGGGAAACAAAGTGAACAAGACATGTGGGGACCCTGATGTCATGCAACTGACATTCTGAAACAGAGGCTGGCAAACTACTAGCTATGGGCTAAATCTATTCTCTATGCCCTTGTCAGATGCCTGGATATTCATGTCCAGAGTGACCATGGAAACCAGCCATGAAAATGGTACCTCTCAACCTGGGCCCATGAATGACATAAAGAAGACAGAGACTCTTCCTGCATAAATGAGATGCAAAATTCTTTTGAATTAAGTCGTTTACATTTCAATAATATGGACATACATAGGATTCTGGATGGCGGATGATATATGGATACACTGGGATAGATGCAGAGGAGATGTGGCAACAAGCAACAGGTCTTGGGAGAGAATAATGAATATGAGAGACTGGGTCCAGCAGACAGATCTGGAGTTATCGTTATTTTAAAGGTAACTAAAGGGACTAGCAGATGGCATAATGGTTACATCGCTGGACTCCCACATAGTCAACTGTGGTTCAAGTCCTGAACCCAGCAGCTTAAAACTTGCTCACTTTGTGTGTGCATGCCCAAAATCCTAAGAGAAGATTGGAGGAGAAAGGACTGTGTCATGACCATCCTCCCAGGGGATTATTTCTCACTTTCTATCTCTCTATCTCTGTCTCTCTGGTGAGTACATATGCCTTATGGCAAAAATCTCTCCCTAAAAAAAACAAAAACAAAAACAAAACAAAACCAAAAAACAAAAAAGGATAATTAAAATGCTTTGCAAAGAGGAGGGCCCACAAAGCAGTTGAATGTTACTTTTTCTCTGTAGGCACAAAGCTGATGCTCAGTATCACTCCGGTGGCCTAGATCTTTAATTGTGAAAGAAATCTATTCTGCAAAGTGCCTTTTGTTGTCCTATAAACTGTATGAGAAAGTACATACCTCTTTTGGAAATGCATAGTGACTTTTCGCTTTTGGTAGGAGAGCCTGAAGCAAACAGGTGAAAAGTGGCTCTGACTCAGCCTCCTGCTGATGCCCTTCTAACAACAAAGAAGGAGCAGCCAGCCAGCCATTAGCTAGGCTGCAGGACCCACAGAGGGACTCAGGCCAAGGATTCAGCCAGCAGTCTGTGAGTGTACCCAAAATCCCAAAAAGAAGAACTGGAGGAGAAGGGATTGAAGCATGACCATTTCCCCCGGGTGGGGGGGGGGGGGATTGCTTTCTCTCTCTCTTTCTCTTTCTCTCTCTCCTGGCAAGTGCATGCACCGTCTAACAAAATCTTAAATAATAATAATAATCAGCATCTTATGAATTGTAATCACTTGGAGGCTCACACAAATTTTTCTGCCACTCTTACACGATTCCCAGAGAAAAGGCAGATGCTGCTGGTACAGGGAGGGGTACTTTCTGACACCTAGGAATATGTCTTTTAGAATAAAAGTACCCAGGGGAAATGGAGAATTATTTGAGGCATCTTTGGATGTGACTATTAATGTGACCATGGCAAATGGGAACACTTTGTTTCTGGAAGGTTGGCAACACCCTCCAGTGGTTTTCATATGCTTATACCCCAATAGTTATAGGAATGACAAATAGGAGGTGTTTGGGGGTTGACTCATATCTTTGGTAAATGCCCTGTAACTTATAAGAATAAGCATCATTGTGATTGCAAACATGTTTTTCTAGCAGCTGTCCATCATCGCAGCTTCAAAAGTGGCCTAAGCTGCTTCTTCCTGCCTCAACTCTTTCAGAGTAGCAGGGTGCAAACATACCACCACAAAAACACACTTTTGAAAGAAACACGTAAAGTGGTGTTTTGGGTGTGTTTCCTCAAAAAAATATGAATGCAAAAATAAAATCACATCAGATTTTAAAATTGTAGAAGTTTATGGCCAGAGGTGGCATGGAAGTTAGGGCAGCCAGATCCCACATGGCCAACTGCACAGTCTGAGTCCCAGACTTGGTGACTTGAAAACCACGCTGGGCACATGTGTGTGCTTTCTCTTCTATAGACATCTACAGATGGCAAACTAGAATCTCAGTAGGTCCTTTTGACAAATCTTGTCTTCATAGTTTTTGCTATTCAGTTCTCACGGAGGTTATCTGAAGAGTTACTGACTACTAACGAGCACTGAGGACTCTTGAGGGACTGTAACACATGGGGATATTCTCAATATGACGAAGAAAATGTAATAGGAAGAGATAGTCTCAGCGTGAATAATAGCATAAAACCAAGAGTTTGCAAAATACTCCAGGTATTAATTGTACATATTAACTGAAATATGTGACGAGCTTTTTCGAAGGATAAGGATTTCTAACTTGGGGAAACCAGCAGTTAGCGTAATGGCTATGTCGCTGGACTCCCACGTAGTCGACTGCGGTTCGCGTCTCGGACCCGGTGGCTTAAATCTCACGCCGGGCGCGTGTGCGTGCGTGCCCAAGATCCCGAGGAGAATGGAGGAGAAGGGATTGCGGCATGACCATCCCCCCTGGGGGGTGATTTCTCGCTTTCTGTCTCTATTTCTCTGTCTGTCTGGCGAGCGCACGCGCCCTATAGCGAAAACCTCTCCAAAAAAAAAAAAAAGGATTTCTAACTTGGGCCCCCCAAATATTTTGAATGTATACAAGAAACCAGGTACACCCCTCACATTGAACTGTCTAGCACACATGTTCACATGAAGTTAGAGAGGGAGCTTGGGGACCAGTTCGAATCATACTCAAACACAGGAGTAACTGCTGAATCCCGAGACAAGATATCACTCAGAATGCATGGTCCGGAGGAGAATGCATTGTAGCAGACAAGAAAAGAATTGAGGAGGGCCTCCTCTGAAGCTGATGGCCCAGGAAGGATTATTTTCCTGGCTCTGGGCAATTATACTCCCTGACGCTAAACACGTTCTCCTACAATTTGGGTTTTGGAGGAAATATGGGACATGTCCCCCATTTTTAAAGGATATTTCAGAATCAGTAATATTGCATAGGTCTCATGACAGTTCTGAAACATCATAAGTCAGTTGGATGGTACTAGATGACAGAAAACAGATCTTACAGTGGTATGAAAGAGCAAGTTCTTTGATTCATAGACAGCGCTGTGGCACTGCTATAAGAACATCCCTGTGTTGAATGAGTACAACTGCTAACAAGGAGAAAGCTTGGCATACTTTGTAAAAGGAAAAAGAATATTTAGGCATCTATTTTCTTCTTTTAAGACAAAGCGAAATAGACTTTTAAATTTACTACCATGGTGGAAGGTATAAGTTTAGAAAAGGGTAAAAACAGCCCATAAGAAAACATAAAATAAATTAAAAAACTGTGAGTGAGTTTATGACAGACAGAGCCATAAATTTACCTTTTTTATACAATGGCTGATGGGATTCCTGTTAGGAGACATATGTCTATAAAAGGCAAAAGATTGGTAGTAGTAGCTATTATTGCCCCAGCAACAGTTGTTTTATTTATAAAATAATCATCCTGTTATTTAGACAGAGGAAGGTATAATACATTTTAACCTTCTGACCAGAAAAAAAAAATAAGAAAGAAAAAAGTTGCCATTATGATACATGAAAAAAAAAACCACTTAAAAACCACTGTAATATAGCCACGTTATATAGTTTGGAATATTCCTTTTTACCTGAAAACAGATTATGTGCTACTCAAACTGATCTATAGATTCAATTAAATTCCCATCAAAATAACAATTCTTCAGAGAAATATATATATATATATATATATATATATATATATATCCAGCCAAAGAAATCCTGTGCAAAAAAGAACAAAATTGGGAGTATCACACAACAACTTTAAAATATATTCCAAAGTCACAGTAACAAAAACTGCATGGTACTAGCATAAAAACAGATACATAGACCAATGAAAGAGAATGAAGTACCTGGAAATAAATCCATGAACTTACAGTCAACTCATTTTTGACAACAGTCCCCAGAATATTCAGTGGGGGAAGAATAATCTCTACAATAAATGGTGCTAGGAAAATTGTATATTCACATGCAGGAGAGTGAAATTAGACCCCTATCTTTCACTAGATATATTAGGGTTCTCTGGGAGATAGACCAATAGCATATATATGGGTATGAAAGAGGAAATTTATTGGGGGAATCAGCTCATGTGATTATGGCAGCTAAGTCCCACAAGAGGCCAGCTCATCTGTAAGATGGAGATCTTGGGATTCTGACAGGAATGGCTTAAACCAAATCCCAAGGCCTTAGAGGCTAAAAAGTCAATAATGTAACTCACAGTCTGTGGTTGAAAGCCTGAGAACCCAGGAAGGCCACTGGTGTGAATGCTGGAGTTTGAAGGCAGACAAGCCTTGAGTTCTGATGTCCAAGGAAGCAGAAACCTCCCATACTCCCTCTCAAAACAGACCCATTTGTCTTCTATATTTGTTCTCTCCAGGCCCTTTGTTAATTGGATCATGCCCATTCATATTAAGGGCAGATCTCCCATCTAGTCTACTCAGAGTCCCATGTTACTCTTTTCTGAAAACAACCCACCAACATACCTGGAATAATGCTTTATTAGGGTCTAGGTATTCCTTAATCCAGTCAAGTTGGTATCCAAAATAAACCATCACACTATATATAAGAATTAACTCAAAATGAACTAAGGAGTTCCATGTAAAACCCCAAATTATGAAGTTACCAGAAGAACACATAGGCAAAACCCTTCAGGACATTGATATAGGCAAAGATTTTTTAAACAAGACCTCAAAAGTATGAGCAACTCCCTCAAAAATGGGCAAATGACATTACATCAAACTTAAAAGCTTCTGCATAACAACAACAACAACAAAAAATGAACATAGCAAAGAGACAACCAACAGAATGTGGGAGAATATTTGAAAGTCATAAATTCAACAAGGAATTTATAACCAGAGGGTATAAGGAACCCAATCAACTCATCAGCCAAAAGAGAGAGAGAGAGAGAGAGAGAAAGAGAAAGAATCCAAAATTTAAAAATGAGTAGTTGAGGGAGTTAGATGGTACTATAGTGTAAAACATGAAGGTCTGTGAGGCTGACCTACATGGGAAGGTTCTGGATTCAAGTCTGGAGACCTCGCTGAATATACTGTGCATAGTTGTGCCCATGATCTAGGGCTGGCTGAAGTGGGAGATGGATCACAGCATCAATACCCTGTTGAAGGTGCTATCTCTGTATGTATCTCTCTCTCTCTTCTCATTCACACACTTTCTCTGTCTCTCTCACTGATGGAAGAAATACATACACTTTTAAAAAACTACACTTTAAAAGTAAATTTTAGGGACCAGTAGGCAGCATTGTAGTTAAGGTGCTGAACTCCCATATGACTGACCCCAGTTCAACCTGGTGGCTTGAAAATCATACTGGACACATGTGCATGAGTGCCCAAAATCCCAAGAAGAGAATGAAGGGGAAGGATTGCGACGTGATCATCCCCAGCTCCCAGGGAGGATGGGAGAGGAAGGTGATTTCTCTCTTCCTAACTGTCTCTCTGGAGAGAACACACACTCAAGCTGCATTCTCTTCCTATCTAAACACAACCTCTTATCTCCCCATAGTCTTGTTCTCTCTCCCCTTTAAAACACTCCTAGGCCACACAGGAACTCTAATTCCTTAATGAGTCCATCTTCTCCTCAACCAGCAGCTCCTCTCTGACAGTATTTCCTCTCCCCTTTCCACCCTCTTAAGGCCTGTGAGGCATGTGGATTTACAGGCCTATTTGCAGAGATGACTTTTGGGTTAACAGATGGATTTGCTCAAACAATAAAACAGGGCCGGCACCATTGTCTGGTGGCAAAGGGAGCCAGATCCCATGTGGCTGACCATGCTGTTCAAATCCTGGTCTCGATGGCTTAAAAATCACACAGCCATGTGTGCATGGGTGCTCCAAATCCTGACAGGATGGAGAAATGGAGAAGGGACTGTGGCATGACCGTGCCCCTTTTGAGGTTAGTTTCTCTCTTTTCCTTTCCCTCTCAGTCTCTAGTGAGTGCATAGGCCCTTTGGCAACGTTAAATAAAAAGAAGAAAATAAAATCCCTAAATGAAATGCACTAGTCAATTTTTTCTTAAAATGGTCCAACCAGTTTTATGTGCAGAAAATGATTACCTGTGGCTTCTGGTCAGGTAGGTCTCTTTCTCACAAAGGAATACATAGCCTGGTGAGTGGAATTCTAAGATTTAAATGACTTGACTCCAAGGATAAATGGGCCCTTTCAAAATCATCTGCTGTGTAGGAATTATATTCTGTACAAAGACAAAGGTGAAAAAGCAGTTTATGCCAGGTAACTACATCACAGACCTGCCTGCTTTCAGTCTTTGAAGTGTCCAGGGAGACTATGGGTTAGAGGGAATAACAGAACATATATCTACATTTATCCTTGGAGGAAAAGTCTGCATGAGTAAATTACTTCAAATTTCCTGTTGGTACCCAAAGCCTGCCTTTCAGTCCTTTAAACAAGAAAGGAGATTTGGTTGTGTTTACAAATGCAAGACGTGGTCTTGCTTCTGGAACCCCAGAGGCTATTATGAAAAGGATAAATTCCCAGTCTTGTAAATGAAGGGACACTTTGGGTCAATAAAGACTGTCTTTTTTGAATAATGCATAACACAAACTTGTTTACTCCTGACTTTGGTACCAAGACTGCTTTTTTCTCCCCTACTTTCTGGATTCAAGTGCTATTTGTTCTCGGGGGGAAGTCTTTGCTCTACGCTCCTGAAGATATTTTAAACTTAATAGTTGCTTGGATCCTAGAGTTCCCTTGAGGAATCAGCCTTTGTACTAAGGACTGTTCAGGACCAAGCAGCAGAAAGACAGGAAATCTGAGTTGTGCCCTTGGCCATGCCCCAAACATGGCTTTAAGCCTATCTCTGCCTTCTCCAAGTTCGCTTTCTCTGCTGTAGAATGGTAGTGATAATGCATACTCTGCCTACCTTATAGGCTATTGACTGGAAGGAAAGGGCTTTATTAAGTGTGCAATGCAGTGCATAAATGTTCCTGCTTTCCTGATACACAACTGTATGACAGGAGGTGGGGTTGGGGGTCATTTGAACACCTAGAAATGCTGAGATTTGGGTAGAACAAGTATACTGGTGCTCTTACCCCCTTTTCTGCTTTATCTAAAGAGCTTTGGCCATCCTTCTGCTCCTGTGCCCACTTAATAACCAGTAAGAGTAAGCATGACCAGCCTCTGCTGTGTGATGAACACTGGGGGAACACATGGCTCCTGTCTTTAAGGAACTTATAGTTTAGCTGGGGAAGAAAATCCACACGTACAAAAAATATAAGGAAGGTAAAACATCATTACTTTCTTTGTTTGGCTTTTAAATGTTGGAGTACATTTCTTTTCTTCTCCATTTTTGTTTTAAAGACAGGTTCTCACTAGTCAGGCTGACCTTACACTTGGAAAACCTCCAGCCTCAGCCTCCCAAGGCTCTGGGACTATGGATACATGTCACTGCACCCACCCTCTCCATCTTTATGTCCTGCATGTCTGGTTTCCTCCACTGCTATGACTTGAGATGCCTTCTTTATGCTGATGACATTGACAGCTATATCCTCAACCTGACTACCCTGAGCTCTAGAATCTACGTAGAAATTGTTTAAATGCATCTCCTCCCCAATGTCTAATAAGCACCTGAAACCTCACATATCTACAACCAAGTATTCCTCTGCCTCATCTCATTTCTGCTCATCCATTGTTCTCCCTCACCCCTACAAGCAGTATCACTTCCTGCCCAGTCACTATCTTCTTGCTTTTTCAGTTACTTTCAGAACTGATGCAGCCTGAAATAGTGTTTTTGTCTCTTTATCTAGTTTATGCCTGAATTTCTGAACTAAAATGCCTGGAAAATAGTAGGCACTCCATAAATATTTATTTGAGTGAATCATCAAAATGTTACATGGATGGTGAGTCCACTTAGAGGGACATTTCCATGAGTTAGAAAAGTAGTGGCAGGCTCCATGCAATGCGGTGTTCGAGCTGGCTTGTACCAGCTCCAGAGAGCCAGTTATCAGAGTTTCAGGATCAGTCAGTGGCTAGATACAGCCATTACTAAGAATGGAATTACAATAAACTAAACTACACTAAAGATAACAGTACTAAATACTCAAGATCCATCATTTCTTAATTATTTTACTTTATCTAGCTATTATCTATATTCTTGAGATTGTTTAATTTTTACTCTATCTGATGATCTTCCTATTTCTACATTCGGTCACATCACATTGATTGAAAATGACCGTAGAGGGATTATTTACTTTATGCAAACTAGAAAATGCTACGAGTCAGTTTGCTCATTTTCTGAGGAGGTGGTTATGAATAATTTACTAGCACACTACAGGTTCCATGCAAGGAGATCTTGAAGGATAGTATGGAATCATATACAGAGGGATGGGAGGAGGACTTTAGGCAGTTTTCAAAGAAAAAGCAGAAGTCCAAAGGAAGGAATAGCATTCATGTATGGAATGTGTGTACAGGTGTATCTGTGGGTATGTGTGTGTTGACGGAAACTAGAGAAGAGGAATAATGGACTTCATCTAGCAGGGCCTACACTATTAGGCTAAGAGGTTGGGATTTTATTCTACAGGTACTAGCAAACCACCGAAAAATTTCCAGGGCCATGTGATATGATGTGAGCATAGAATAAATGGTCAGGGATTACCTGAGAAATGGAAGAATAAAGGCCATTCATGGGTCTTTACATGCTAAGTTTGTGAAGAACCTACCCAGTCACTCAGAATGTGTGAGCCAAAGGTGCTCACCACAGAGGAAATATATTCTTTTAACCAAAATTTCTCCAGATTTTTATGAACTCTTTGAAATTCAACTGAGATTGCATTTGGATATAGATTGTGGGTCTCTCTCTACTAAATCAAGAAAAAAATCCCAGACAAACCACAACAAAATGTGGAGTAAGGATGATCAGTTTGCTGAAAGTACAACCTAATTAATACAGGAAAAAAGTCATCCTGATTTCTTTTTTTTTTTAAGTTTTTATTTATCTTTGTAATCATTGTGATGTCCCAAGCCACTAGATGGATGACTTGAACTGCAGTCAGTCATGTGAGAAGTGAGGCACCTTACCCACCATGCCACCTGCTGGCCCCAAACTAGTGTGACTTTTACTGCTAATAAACCTTTTAACATGCTCTCTCCACTGACCTGAGTAGGTGAGCAAATGTCGTTTTCCCAGTATTTACTTAAGGATGTGTTTCTTACTGCAGCTGACGCTCATTAGTAGCAGCTGAAAGTAATTGGAGGACTAATTAAAACAGTGTAATGAGGTAGCTAAGTACTAATGACACGCTCTCCTTGTTACCCAGCTAGTGCTGCTCTTTGTATCTTAACTCTGATGGCAAAGAGCATGGATCCTATTAAACACAAAGGGGTCTAGCCACTGCTATTATAAAAGCATCACAATTATGAACATAGAAATAGATTGCTGGAAGAAAAAGAGAAACTTTCCACCTCCCCCTTTACAAAAAGTGAACATTAAATTCAACAACCTGAGTGGTACCTGGACCCTACTGGTCAGTCTGCCCATCTAGATGTGAAGACAGATATATAGAGATATAGATACAAATGTTTATATATAAATATAGTAAACATTATATAGAGATAGAAATATATAGATATTTAGATAAATAGATATGGAAAATATTGGGTTGTTGGAAAAGTTATGACGCATTTTAGTATAGAAAAATGTAGAAAAATACATCATGATTTTTTTTTTTTGATGACCCAATAGCAACTTAAATAGTAATGGGATGGGTAGAGGGCAAGAAGACCTTAATGATATGACTGTGATGAATGTTTGCTTAGAAAAAAAAAAAAAGAAAAGAAAACACAAACTTTTAATAACCAACGTAAGTCCCTTTGCCCAGAAGGCCATGTTGGGTCTAAAATAATGAGATATTGAGAAGGTTTTTCATTGCACGTTGTTGTGTTCATTTGGTAACACTGGCATTGCTTGGTAGAAAATGACTGTATTGCAAATATTATTTTTCCAGAAGTGAGAAGTCTGGCTAAAAAAAAATAAGATTGTACTATCAAAGTTCAAAACAAGCATTTTCAAACAGACTCATAAAAATTTGTGGGACAATTTGATGATGAGGGGGAGAATGTCTTATTAAAAGTTTCAATAAAATATATCAAATATGTCTGAATACAGAAACCTGCCTGTTTTAGAACCATTTGCAAACCAGTGACCACCCTACGAGTAGGAAACTTTTAGTGGAAATATGAACATTTTACTTGAGTTTAGCAGAATATATTGGGGAACCTAGAGCAGAGTAATTAATCTATTGCAAGGTATTTCGAGTCTTGAAGGTTTTAAAATTTTACTACTGTCTCTGGAAAGCAGAGAAATCCCTGGTGGTTAGTTGAAGAATCTAGCTCAATTCAGATCAAATAGATGAGAGTGATTCTAATCTGTCACACCTTTCTTGGCCATAGGCTAACATTGTGTCAGCAATTAACCTTCTGTCTCTGAGTTCAGCTGCCTCGACCATTCTCCCCATTATTATCAGAAAGAGCTTATCATAGCTCAGTCTGGTCATCTCCCAGCCCCGGGGCTGCTGCCTGTGCTAGCAGGCACACAAGGCCCTCTGATTTGGTCCCATCCCTTCTCTTGGATTATCTCCTGATGTCTGTGGCCAGCATCCAATGCCCAGCCACAGGCAAACTACCAACCTTTTGTGTATCTAATACTCTGCTCATGGAGCAGGCAGGTGGCGTGGTGGCTAAGGATGCTGGACTCCCGCATGGCCGACCACACTTCAAGTCCTGGACCTGGTGGTTTGCTTTTCTTTCTCTCTCTCTCTCCCCATCTCTGGTCAAATTAAAATAAAGTTAAATAAAATAATTCTTTAAAAAATAAATAAATCTAAAAAATACTCTGCTCAGAAACTCTTCTCCCCTGCTTTCCCCATGCAAACTTCTATTCCCATACGACAAGGCGTAGTGCAAGTAACATCTCTATAAAGCTTTTCTTTATTCTGCCTTCTTTCTAGTCTTTCTCAAACCCTTGTTACCATTCTTTCTCTTCTCCCTCTCCCGCATGGCCGACCACACTTCAAGTCCTGGACCTGGTGGTTTGCTTTTCTTTCTCTCTCTCTCTCCCCATCTCTGGTCAAATTAAAATAAAGTTAAATAAAATAATTCTTTAAAAAATAAATAAATCTAAAAAATACTCTGCTCAGAAACTCTTCTCCCCTGCTTTCCCCATGCAAACTTCTATTCCCATACGACAAGGCGTAGTGCAAGTAACATCTCTATAAAGCTTTTCTTTATTCTGCCTTCTTTCTAGTCTTTCTCAAACCCTTGTTACCATTCTTTCTCTTCTCCCTTTTGTCTGTCTCCACCCCTACGTCACCAATATACTTGAGATCGTTCAGCATTAAACAATGATTTGTGTTACTACTATGAGATAAGGAACTTCTAGGTTCTGAGGAGACAGACCGGCATAGACAGACCGGCATGAACAGACAAAATAAATTCCCTGACCTCTAGCGAGGAAAGGTAGGATTGAAACACATAGAAACAAACAAGCAAACAAAGCAAATTACAGTGTCTTCTGACCTTTGTATAGAAGATTCAAGTTATTTTAGACTCTGAAAAGAAAAAAAGCCAGACAAAATCTAAAAATGCAGATGCTGAATTAACGTAAGTATTTTTCCAATGGCCTTCTTTTCAGTTTGGAGAAACCTAAGGCAGACAATTGTGCATGGATCTACTCAAGGAAAGCCAGGGGGTTTACTGATAACGGAACTGATCCCCAACTTCAACTCCTACTCCTCCTTGAGTGGTGTCTCCAGTCTTTTAGAATATGACAACTCTCAGGCAATTCGTTTATGTTATAGTCTCAAGCATGACCGAGTACTTTTTATAGAAACTGTGTAATGTTATTTGAAAGAGGTTGAGTATGGGATCCAAGCTCAGGTGATTCACCAGACTACCTATGGTTTGGCCAGAATGATTGGCTGCCTACAAAAGCCATTGCTCCTGAAGGTTTCTAAGTTTCTAAAGAAGAAACTATTTTAGAAGGCAGGACCCTGAAAAAAATAGGGGCATTTTCTGTGCCCCTATCGTGATCTGTTGAGGTTACTTTGACAGAAGCAGACTTCGTGCCCCTGAGAGACTCCAGCATCAGTCCCCCAGAGAACTAGGTCTTAGATCCTTGGGGTCCCTGCACCAAGCACAGAACTGAGGGCACTAGCTGGCAGCACCCCCACCTCAGAGCTCTAAGTCACAGCTCGACTGGGGCACTTCCTCAAACTTCTAAGTTTTTGGAATTTCATCCTCTTGCCTTTGCTTCCCCAGCCCAGGGTGCTAGCTGCTTTCTGAATTTGCTACTTCTGTGATGCCTTATTTCTCTCTTTCCTACCATGAGCAGGAAAGAAAGAGTGGGAGAAACAGGGTGAGAGAGACACCACTCCTAACATGGCCCTGAAGCCCCAATGTACTTCTGCCTCCAGCCAGCCCTGGCTCATGGGCACCCATGTACTGAGCATACTCAGGGAGGTCTCTGAGTGTGAACCAGGAACATCCTCAGTGAGACTGCCTTGAGGAATACCAAGCTTATTTTTCTTTCAGTTTAAAATGTTTAAAACTTATTTAATTAATTTGTTATTATTATTTTAAACCTGCTAGGGCAAGTGTGCTCACCAGAGAGAGATGAGTGAGAGAGAGAGAGAGAGAAAGAGAAAGTGAGAAAGTAAGCTGCCAGGTCTGAGACTCAAACTGTAGTTGGCCATGTGGGAGTCCAACACCTTAACCACAGTGCCACCTGCCGGCCTCGAGCACAAAGTTTTACCACTGACACTGACTGGAACTATCTTGAAATTTTTGTTAACTAAATACTTAATGCATTATACATCATGAATTTTCTGACAACCCAATACTTACTTTTTGTACCTCGCTAAAAATCCTCGACACTAAATTATCTTTCATATAAAATAACTGGTGTGTTTTCTGTCTCTTGACTGTACCTTCACTGACACAGACATTCTCTGGCACTTTTGAAGGTGCCTTTAAAATTCCCAGAAGAATGGCACATAAATATAAACCTATGTATTATATAAAACTCGGGTGATTATTACATATATTCAGAACTTTGAACATGACACGCCTCCTGGAAATTGTGAAGCTTATCAAGACGGGTAATATATCTGATCTTTAGTTCCTGATGAAATTATGGAGGAAAATAAAATGTAGACTATGGCACAAGCAATAATGGAGATTTCTCATTTAATTTTGATTCTACTTTTCGTGGGTTTGCCTGCTGCCTGAGTGTTCTCTGAAACACAATACACTGGAGAGGACAACAAAATCTGTGTGAAATGAACGTTTTAAAAAGGTACCTTTTATATAGCAATAAATTGTTGAAAGGAAGTTAAATTGAAATAAGAGAACAGGAGTTCCTTGGGGGAATTTTGGATCAGCACCCTGGAGAATTTCTTCAAGAAAGGAAACCAATGAGAAGTAGAGCTTAGGATGATAAATCCCACTGGTCCATTTTGATTAACAAATCCTTTCTTCCTCCAAGTCACAGGAATGTGAACAGTAATGAGTTGTAATCACAGGAAAAGCATGAAGTTCATGCTTATATCCCCAGAGTGGCACCGTTAATGTCTTTTCCAGATGGGCACATTCTGTTTCCAAAATGTCTGAGAGCTTTCACTCACACAATTTTCTTTGCAATAATCCTCAATTTGTCTCGAAGGCTAAACTTATGTCCAAAAGCATCCTACATTTTTTGAAGCACTTCTAGAATGTTCTCAAGGGATTCCCTAAGCTCCCTGAAGGACTAGGAATTATAGGCAGGAGAATTTGATGCTTACAAAGATAGCCAACTTCCTGAGGAGTAGTCCTGGTCCTGCCGACCTGAGTCATAGGACCCCTGCAGTCCTGGCAAAGTTACTGGAATCATATTCCCATCACCGGCCCCTTTCTACTTCCCCAACTACTCAGACTCCCACAGATTCCAGAATCTCTAAAAAACAACAACTTCTGGGTGAATTAGTCAAAGTTTCCCCATAAGTCCTCTCAATAATTCCATTTTTCTTCTCTTCCTGTGGAGTGTGACATTCACTAGTTTTCAACATTAGTAGCTATCCAATTCTCAGGGATATATCTGGGATTCTAGACTAAGGACCTTTGGAAGTTCATGCTTACTTGAAATTTCTCCACGAATTCTAATAAGGTTTATTGAATAAGTAGATAAAAAAAAGTTTAGTCTAGTAAAAGAACCTGAGATTCTCATATTGATGCTATTTAAGTTAGCTCTGGAAACTTGAATGAGTTGTCTCAGCTACAATAATTATCTCAGTTGTAAAGTGAGGAAAATAATATCTTAAAAAATCCTCTTCCTAAAATAGATGGTTCATTTTAGAATTGGATGAGGAAATATCAAAATGAACTTGGAGTGTCTTGGAGTGCCAGGAAATAAGAAAGTTATAAAAAAAAAAAAAAAAAAAGGGGCCAGAAAAAGGTGCCAGTACGTGACATAGTGGTTAGAGGGCCTGGATGCCCACCTGGCTGACTGCTCCAGCAGCCTGAAAATCACACTGGGCATGTGTGCATGCATGCCCAAAATCCAGAGAGGAGAATGGAGGAGAAGGCATTATGTCATGGCCATCCCCTCTGGGGGGAGATTTCTCTCTTTCTGTCACTCTGTCTCTTTTCCCTATAGCAAAAATCTCTTAAGAAAAGAAGAAGGAGAAGAAGATCCTAAAAGGAAGAAAGAAATGAAGGAGGAAAGAAAGAAAAAACTTTACATTGAGATGGCTACATCAAAAGGACCTAGGAGCCATCTGAAAGAATTCCCAGTGGCCAAACCTTGAACGATTTGAGCAACAAAATGAAGGAGTATTGGATTAACCCAAAGTATAAAACAAATATCTGTGAGTCCATAGTGAGATAAATGACAGATTGAATAAATGAGAGAGAGGAGATAAATCTTCCTTGCATAAGAATTCCAAATAATGACCCAGTCAGGTAGTACGGGAGGTCCCAAAATCATCTGCAGTGCTAGAAGCCGCAGAGCTGACCGTGGGTTCAGATTCTGAGTCATCCCTGAAGCACTGCTGGGCATGTGTGCCCAAAATCCTGACTAGCTTAAGGGTGGGGGAAAGCAGACAGCAGCCCTGCCTCTCTTCCACTCTCTCTCTTTTCCATACCTGTGTGCACATGTGTTCTCTCATGAAACAAACGAACGAACAAAAGAACTCCAAATAATATATGTAGGTTCTCCACCCTTGAGAAGCGAGGGCATAAGTTCTCGTGGGATGCAGGGAGTGACCGCCTTCCAAAGAGTACAACAGCGAGAAACAGAACCAAGTAACTCTGCAGTGTGGAAATCGGGCGAGCACTGCTTCAGCGCATGATTGTGGTCCCTATCCACAGCGATAAATCATGTTGGCAATGCAAGGGGACTTCAAGTTGGTGGGAAAATAGAATTACAATATGAGCTTATTGGGACCAGCAGTTACCGTAATGGCTATGTCTCTGGACTCCCATGTAGTTGACCACGGTTCGCATCCAGGACCCGGTGGCTTAAACTCACGCCAGGCGCGTGTGCATGCATGCCCAAGATCCTGAGAGGAGAACGGAGGAGAAGGGATTGCGGCATGGCCATCCCCCCTAGAGGGTGATTTCTCGCTTTCTGTCTCTCTGTCTCTCTCTGTCTGGCGAGCGCACACACCCTATAGCAAAAACCTCTCGCCCCCCCAAAAAAGGAGCGTATTTTGATGCAAGAAAATTTGAAATGCATGCATAGTTTTTCCACAATACATATTTTCCATAAACATTTTGAAAACCATCTTGTAGGTACCCTTGATGCAATGTGATGAAAACAGCAGTGGCCTCTGTCATCTCCCCCGCAAGCATGAATAACCCTAGTTAAATGATGAGAAAACACCCTATAAATTCCCATAGCGGGGCATCACAAAACAAACTTCTGACTAGTACTTCCCCAAACTGTCCAGTTCATCAAAACCAAGAAAAGCCTGAGAATCTGTAACAGCAAAGAGAAACATAAGGTTGGGTCAGCAGGTGGCATAGTGGTTAAGGTGCTGGACTCCCACATAGCCAATCACAGTTTGAGTCCTAGACTTGGCAGTTTGCAAATCACACTGGGTTTCTGTGTGTGCATGCCCCAGATCTCAGGAGGACAATGGAAGAGGAGGGACTGTGGTGTGGCCATCCCCCCAGGGGTTGATTTCCCGCTTTTCCTCTCACTCTCTCTCTCTGTCTCTCCCTGGTGAGTGTATGTACCTTATGGCAAAAACCTTAAAAAGAAAAAATGAGAGCGATAGAGAGAGAAACCTAAGGAGACATGGCAATGTGGTATCCTGAGTGGAATCCTGGAACAAAAAAATACATGAAGTAAAAAAAAGATGAATAAATTATGCACTTTTATTAATAAGGAATTCCTATTGTTTCATTCATTATAACAAATGCTATATTAAAAGATGTTAGGAGACATGTATAAGTGCATATAAAAACACTCTGTGCTATCTTTCCCTGTTTTTCTGTAGACTTAATAAAAAAAAGTCTATTTGTAAAAATATGAACAGTTCAGAAATTGCTCCTCTTAAAATAAAAGAATCCTGTTTATTAGAAACCCAGGGCTGGTATTATGTCTTACTGTATTTTTTGTATTTTCACAGGAAAGTCAGAGGCTGTGTGACCACACTGTTAATTGCATACCCAATATCCATTCTCCCTTTTTTCTTTACCAACACTCAATTTTGGGGGGGGATGTCAAGGCTCACAGTTAAAAAGACTCCCTTCTCCGGCTCCCTTGCCATTAGAGGTAGCCTCGTGACCAAATTCTGGCTAATGAGATACACATGACTGTGAAGCTTTTGAGAAAGCTTGTAAAAAAGTCTGCACGTCTTTCACCTTTTATCCTTAACCCTTGCCCTTCCCTCTTCGCCTTTCCAGGAACACAGACACAAGTCCATCTTCCAAAGATGGAACAAGCCCCACTCTCAGGATGGCGGAAGGAAAAGCAGGAAAGAATGGATTCCTATGATCTCATGTAGTTACCTGAACTTTCTTCTGCCCAGCTCCAGATTCTTTTTTATATGAATAAATAAATAAATATTTTGGGGGTGCAGGGCATAAGGGAGCTAGGATAAGATTAGTTAAGTTGTATTCCTATTACACGCCACCAGATGTATCAGCCAAAATGATACAAACTAGTTCTGATCATATCAACTTAACTGGGTCAATTCGCTTTAGCCAAAAGAAGACAAAACAAAGCAAAAACAACCCCTCAACTAAATGGAGGAAACAAATCTGTTATGTGGGCATTGCCTGAGCACCTACTCAATCCCTTAGTTCAGTCTTTGAAAGGCTATGTGGGCTCTGACCCAACAGTGGCGAGGGGATGGTGAGGGGATGGCAAGGACTCTTCATCCAGGGACTTTACCTTATCTTTATTTATCAGTGAATAGAAAGCACAAAACCCACCATGCAGTCATGAGTGGCTCAATGTTTTCCTAGCTTTTAATTCTTACAGGCTTGCATTAGGTCTTTCTTTCTGATAATGCACTCTCTCTTTGCCTGGGCTTCCAGAAAGTTCCCAAGAAAAAAAAATTTTTTTTGGAGAGGTTTTTGCTATAGGGCGCATGTACTCACCAGACAGACAGAGAGAGACAGAGAGATAGAAAACGAGAAATCACCCTCTAGGGGGGATGGTCATGCCGCAATCCCTTCTCTTCCATTCTCCTCTCGGGATCTTGGGCACACACGCGCCCGGTGTGAGTTCTAAGCCACCGGGTCCAGGACTCGAACTGCGGTTGATTACATGGGAGTCCAGCAACATAACCATTATGCTAACTGCTGGTCCCCCAAGAAAATTTTATGATTATTTCATTACCACACCATTCTTGAGAATTGGCAATGGTCTTTTTCCTATATCATTATTTTTTCCTATTCTGATTTGATTATTCTTTTTGTAAGTCCTGTATTATGAGCTCTTAATAATAGCTCCTTTTAAGATCTAAATGAAATATAAATACATATTTTCATACATACATAGTTTGGTTAAGATTACATAAGTTGACATGGCTACAGTCCATTTTGAAGGACTGATTCAAAATAACCGGAATTATTATTTGAGGAACTTCCGTTTTATGCCATCTGTTCTTTCACGTTTGTAATTCAGGAGACATCATTGTAAACTTCTCCTGAAGTGATGAAAGTGGGATGGTTGGATGGCTCCCCACAGACTTAAGCTCCAAGGTTTGTGTGTGATTTTTCTGGAGAACAACTGCACACCAATGTCCATAAATGGCATTTATTTTTCTCAACTCAAGAATGAATCAAATACATTGCTGTTTTTGATGACCAAACTGTCAAATATTGTTTCAAATATCTTTTGATCCTTTTCTATGTTTCTTTTCTTTTTTAATTCACTGTTTTGTCCTGTAAAAAGAAAACTGTATAAATTAAGCTTTGAAAATACCTAAGGAGTCCAACATAGCTGTCAGACATATATATAAAAAACAAGATAGACCTAAAATGCTCTGGCATAGTGGCAATAGAAGTGTCCTGCAAGGTTGGAAGCCATGTGGCCCATCGTGGGTTTGGATCCCCAGGTCAGTCTAAAAACACTCTGAGAATAGGCATCCAGGATCCAGAGGGACTAGAGGGATAGGGAAAGGAAATCACCACATGACCAGACTCTGTGGAAGGGGTTTTCTGTCTCGTGTGTGTGTGTGTGTGTGTGTGTGTGTGTGTGTGCGTGTGTGTGTGTCTCTAACGTATTTAGAAAAGGGGTGAGGGCAGCTGGTGGTGTGGTGGTTAAGGCAGTTGGATTCCACATGGGCCCACTGCACAGCTGAGTCTCAGACCCTGTGGTTGAAATACAGACAGGCACAAATGCATGTGTGTCCACAATCCTGATAGGAGGGAGAAATAAAGAAGGGATTGCTGTGTGACCATTCCCCATAGTGGGTGCTTTTTCACTTTCTCTTTTTTGCTCTCTTCTCTCTCTCTCATGACTGAACATGCCCTCCGGCAAAATTTTTAAAAACAAAAACAGAATGCCACAAACTGAGTAGCTTAAGCAACAGACATCGATTGCCTCACCATTCTGGACCCTAGAAGTCTGAAATCAAGGTGTCAGAGGGTTGGTCCTTCAGAGAAATATCCCAGACATCTCTCGTCACTTCCAAGAGCTTCATGCAGTTCTTTGCTTTCATGGTGTTCTCTCCCTGTGTCTTCATATAGTTTTACCTCTACACATGCCTGTTTCTGTCCTAATTTCCCCTCTTTATATGAACAGTCATATTGGATCAATGTATTGGATTGGCCCATCTTAATAACCTTATTTTAATTTAATTACCTCTGTAAAGATCCTATTTCCAAATAAGTTTACATTCTGAGGTACTAGGGATCAGGACTTCAACATCTTTTTATGGACCCATAGCAGTTGGCTTTTAATTTTTTTTAAAAGAATTATTAATTTAACTTATTATTATTATTATTTGACATAGGGCATGTGCACTCACCAGAGAGAGAAGGGGAAAGGAAGAAAGGAAGCCACTGTGTCTGGGACTCAAACCGTGGTCTGCCATGTGGAAATCTAGCTCCTTAACCACCATGCCACATACTGGCCTTGGCTTTTATTTTTTTTAATTTGAGAAGTGATACATATATAGTCCCTAGTTTTTTGTTTTGTCTTTTGCCAAGGCATATCTTAAAATAACTGTCTTTGATTAATTCCACCATTTAATTTAAAACATTTTTAATGCCAAGAAAGAGAGAGAGAATGAGATGTTTTACTGTTCTGGACCTCCAGGAAATTTCCTTTAATTATTTTTACTTATTTATTTTTCTACAGGGCTCATGTGCTTGTCAGAGAGAGAGAGAGAGAGATCACTCCCCCAGAGCAGATGGCCATACCACAATCTCTTCTCTTCCATTCTTTTTTGGGGGGATTTTTGGACACACACGTACCTAGTGTGATTTTCAAACTGGAGGATCCAAGACTCAAACCATGTCATCAGCCATGTGGGATCCAGTTGCCTAACCTCCACACCATCTGCTGGCCCTCACTTGTTCTGCAAATGTTGGTTTTTTTGTCTTTGGATGTTTTATTGTTTTTGGTTTTTGTTTGTTTGTTTTTTGGAGAGATTTTTTGCTATCGGACACGTGCACTGGCCAGAAAGACAGAGACAGAGAGATAGAAAGGAAAAAAATCCCCCCCCCCCAGGGGAGATGGCCATGCCACAATCCCTTCTCCTCCATTCTCCTCTTGGGATCTTGGGCACACATGCACACACGCCCAGCATGAATTTTCAGCCACCAGGTCCAGAGCTCAAACCACGGTCGACTACGTGAAAGTCCAGAGACATAGCCATTATGCTAACTGCTGGTCCCCAGCCAACTGATCTTTGACGAAAGGTACCAGTCAATCCAGGGGGAAAAGAAAAACTCTTTAGCAAATGGTGCTGGAAAACCTGGGTATCCACCTGCAGAAAGATTCATTTGAACCCCTATCTATCACCACTAACAAAAATCAACTCAAAGTGGATCAAAGATCTAAACCTATGACCACAAATTATAAAACTACTGATGGAAAACACTGAGAAAACTCTGGGAGACATTGGGGTAGAGCAAGAATTCTTAAGCAAGACCCCCAAAGCACAGACAATAATCCCTAAAATAGACAGGTGAGATTACATCAGATTAAGAAGTTTCTGCACAGTAAAGGACACAGTAATTAGTATGAATTGACAACCCTCAGAATGGGAGAATTTTTTTGTGAACTATGCCTCAGATAAGGGACTGATAACCAGAATATATAGGGAACTCAAGTGATTTACCCACAACAAATAATTAACCCAATTAAAAGATGGGAAAATGAGCTGAACAAACAACTCTCTAAGGAAGACAAATACACAGCCAAAAAGCATATGCAAAAAGTGCTCAACATTCCTCATTATAAAGGAGATACAGAAGCCACAATGAAATACCACCTAACCCTAGTCATAATGGTGAAGATTAAAAAACAAAAACAAAAAAAGTAAGTACTGACAAGGCTGTGATGAAAGGGGAACTCTCCTACACTGTAAATTGGTCTAGCCACTGCGGAGAACAATATGAGATTCCTCAAAGATGTACAACTAGAACTACCATATGACTCAGCAATTCCACTCCTGGGTATCTACCCAAAGGATAGGAGAACACTCAGTCAGAAAAGTACTTGCACATCTGTCTATTGTAGTATTATTCACAATTGCTAAGACATGGAACCAACCCAAATGTTCACAAACATGAGTAGATTGAGAAAGTGTAGCACATATACTCCATGGAATACTGCTCAGTCATAAAAACCAACAAGATCCTGGCATTTGATAAAAACTGGACGAATATGGAAGATTTACTGCTAAGTGAAGCAAGCCAGTCTATGAAAGAGAGACATTATATGTCTCTAATATGTATCGACTGTCTGCACTCTATGTCAGAAACTGAAAGATTAGAGGATATATTAGCATGGAAAATGGTTATAGATACTAGAGACAGTGTGGGAAGAGGGTGAGAGAAGGAGGAGAGTTTGAGGGAAGAAATTATTAAGGAGAAAAATAGAAAGGTATGACATTTATGGGACAAAGAAAGGGATTATTATCTGTTGATGATAACATGTATAGTATCCTCAACTGGACTGGTGTGAAGTATATTCATGTTGGATAAATTCACTTTACAAGCTAAATGATACATGGTGATTAAATGTATAAAATGAATAAAAATAAAAGAAAACAGTAAAAAAAAAAAAAAGAAAACCAAGATACTTGTCACTAAAACAACAAAACATTTCTTTTTTTTTTTTTTTTGGAGAGATTTTTGCTATAGGGCGCGTGCGCTCGCCAGACAGAGAGAGACATAGAGACAGAAAGCGAGAAATCACCCCCCAGGGGGGATGGTCACGCCACAATCCCTACTCCTCCATTCTCCTCTCGGGATCTTGGGCACGCACGCACACGCGCCCAGCGTGAGTTTTAAGCCACCGGGTCCAGGACGCAAACTGCGGTCGACTACGTGGGAGTCCAGCGACATAGCCATTACGCTAACTGCTGGTTCCCAACAAAACATTTCTTAACTACCACTGCTGCATATACTTGCAGGAAGCTTACTAGATTCTTGAGTAATTTGTTGAACATCCTTAGATAATGCTGCAGATAGATTAGTAAGCCAAAAGCAAAATTCTCTTTGGACATTCTTGTCAATGCATCTGTAATGTCAGAAGACCTTCTTTGTTCCATTTCTTTCATTGTTGCCAATTTCTTCCTGGAGTGAAGTAGTTTCAACTTACTTCTTTGGAGATTCAATGGAGGACTGAATCTGTATTCATCCTGAGTGCTGTCTAAACTGCTGTGTCATTTCAAGGCTATCTCCAAATGAGGGAGCAAGAGTTCAGAAGTCAAATTTTCTAACCAAAATAAAGTATCACCTGCGTACTTCTCCCTATCTTCTTGGCCTCTTTTCCTTAATTTCTCTTTTCTTTGTACTGGGCTTTTATCAACTGAATGTTTGCATCTCCCCAAAACTCTTATGTTGAAATTCTCACCCCCAATATAACGATGTTAGGAAGTAGGACCTTCGGGAGGTAATCGGGAGGTAATCAGGTCATAAGCCTGGAGCTCTTGCAATTAAGATTAGTGTCCTTAAGAATCACTAGAGTTCTCTTTCTCCCCCACACTCACATCCCCTGTGTGTTCCATTCATGTCAGAAGACTGCAAACCAGGAAGAGAGCCCTCATCCACGCCAAATCTCTCAGCAACTTGACCTTGGACTTTGAAGCTTCCAGAAATGTGAGAAATGACTATTTGTTGTTTAAGGCACCCAGTCTTTAGTGACTTGTTGCAACGGCCTGAACTGACAAGCGCGTGGACTTCGAAACTCTTAGACAAAGGTATTCCCAAACGGCCATCTCATTCAACTCTCAATTCAGATAGTTTCATAAACAAGCATTGCTTTGATCATTACCCCTCAAAAAGAAGCAATAGTTACCATCTCTAACCCTCCCTTTTTTTTTTCTTGCTGCTAGTAACTATTTTTCATTTATGTGCCATTTGAGTTTTCTTCACCCAGAGAAATGATCAGGTGCTCAATGCCATGAAGCAGCTGGTTTAAGACATCTATTTGCTGTCCTTTGATATTAGTGATATTACTAGCTTTATTATAAAAAGGTATATTTTAATAGTCCATGTAACATTTAATTAAGAAATAAAGTGTAATGAGATGTGGTTTATGAGACTCATTAACCATGCTTTAGAAAGTCTAGATAGTCTTCTGATATGTATTTTTATCTTGAAGTACATGTCTTTTTAATGAACTCCAGCTTCAGAAGATATTTGCAAAACTATTTTATATTTTTCTCAATCTCAACACCTAATGAAACAGCAATTCACTAAATGAATATAACTTTGAACAAAATGCCAACTTTTCCCCACCTAATCTAATTGCAAAATATAGGGATACTTTGTACTTCAAAAAGACTTCCTATGTTAGAAATGTTAAATAGGCTTGGTGCTTTAGCAAACTTTGTGTCTGGACTTAGTCTGAAATTTAGGTCACAAATCTCAGCTTCAATGCATTTTAGTTTGATCTTGGCGAAACTATTTAGACTTGAAGTCCCTATTATTTTACACATAAAAGGAAGATAACAATACCCATCTTACAAAACTTTTGTAAATATTAAATTATACATAAAAATGAGCTAAAAGTGGATGCTAGATCTAAATGTAACAGCTAAAATTATAAAACTACTAGGATTATACCAAAATAAAAAACAATTGTGTTGTGTTGCAAACAATACCATCAAGAAAATTAAAATCAATCCACATGATGGAAAAAAAAATTGGTAATCATAAATCTAATAAGGGATTTACATCTAGAATATATAAAGAACTCTTACATCTTAAGAAATAAAAACATGCATCCATAAAAAAATCTTATACGCAAATGTTAATAGCAGCATTATTTTATAATATCCAAAAAAAATGGAGACAAGGCAAATATTCATCAACTGATGAATGAAAGAATGGAAACGGCAAATATTCATCAACTGATGAATGAAAGAACAAAATGTGGTATATCCACATAGCGGTGTGTTATTCAACCATATAAAGAAACTAAGTACTGACACATGGTACAACATGAGTGAATCGTGAAAAAGCATGTTAAGTGAAAGAAGTCAATCACAAAAAAACACATACTGTAAAATTGCATTTATATAAAAGGAAAAGACAAATTTGTAGAGAGAAGATTAGTGGTGGTCAGGGACTGGATGGGGAGAGGAGAATGGATAGGAATGGAGAAATTTGAGAGTATGAGGTTTATTTGTGTAAGGATAAAAATGTTCTAAAATTAGGTCGTGATTTTGTTTGCACAACCCTGCAAATATACTAAAACCACTGACATATATACTTTTAAAAGATGCACTTAAGGGTATATGAATTATATTTCAATAAATAGATTTTTTTAAAAAGAATTACATTAGAGACAATTTTAAAACACCCTAGCAGATCCTAAAGAACATAATAGGTCTGTGGCAAGTCTTAAATCTTTTCCCCTGGGCTATTGTATAAACCATGTTGGTTTGTTGACCTATTATAGTCTCCCTATTTGTTAATTTCTGTTCTTGTCATTATTTCCTTTCTTACATTTTCTTTTCTTTTTTGGCTAGAGTTTATGTACTCACCAGAGAGAAACAGAGAAAGACAAGAGAAAACAAAAGAGAGAGAGAGAGACTGAAATCACTCCCCAGGGAGAATGGCCATGCCACGATTTCCTTTCCTATAGTCTCTGCTTGGGATTTTTGGAAACACACACCCAGCTTGATTTTCAAGCCACCAGATCTAGGACTCTAACTGAACAGCCAACCATGCGGGAACCAGCGTCTTAACCTCCATGTCACTGACTGGCCCCATTTCTTGGACTTTTTTTTGTTATAGGGTGCATGTGCTCACCAGAAAGACAGAGAGAGGGAGAGCGAGAGAGAGACAGAAAGCAAGAAATCACCCCCTAGGGGAGACGGCCATGCTGCAATCCCTTCTCCTCCATTCTCCTCTTGGGATCTTGGGTGCGCATGCACACACGCCCAGCGTGAGTTTAAGCCACCAGGTCTGGGACTTGAACCACGGTCAACTACATGGGAGTCCAGCAACATAGCCATACAACAGCTGCTGGTCCCCTCTTGGACTCTCTTTAATTTGTGGTTCCTTTCCTAAAGTTTTTAGATGAATCCTCAGCCCATTAATTTTTAGCTTTTCTTCTTTTTAAATGTATGTATTTAAGAATATACATTTTATTTAAGCATTGCTTCAACTAAATCCCAAATGGCCATGTGGGGGCTCTTACCTTTTCTCCTACTGCCTATATTTTTTTACATAGTATTACCCTTTTCTTACTGCCAAAATAGGAAAAAGCTGCGGTGCACCTGGAGTTAGGCAGTAACATTCCCATAGAGACAAGAGAGTAACCTGATTACTGATTCTAATCAGGGTTGCTGACTCTAATCACATGTTCAAGCTATTTAAGTTTATTTGTGCTGCTCTAACGGAATATCTGAGACTGGGTATTTAATAAAGAACAAACACTTGGACCAGCAGTTAGCATAATGGCTATGTCGCTGGACTCCCATGTAGTCAACCGCAGTTGAAGTCCTGGACCCAGTGGCTTAAACTCACTCCGGGTGCGTGTGAGTGTATGCCCAAGATCCCAAGAGGAGAATGGAGGAGAAGGGATTGCGGTGTGGCCATCCCCCCTGGGGGGGGGG
>NW_006160204.1:3311415-3334587 GCF_000334495.1 Tupaia belangeri chinensis
AAGCGACCGGGCCCGTTGGTGAAAACCTCCCCAAAAAAAAAAAAAAAAAAAGAACAAACACTGGGGTCTAGCAGATTGCATAGCAGTTACGTCATTGGACTCCCTCATGGTTTGAGTACTAGATTCGGAGATATCAAGTTCATGTTGGGCATATGTGTGCCCAAGATCCCAGGAGGGGAAGTGAGGAGAGCGGATAGTGGCACAGTGTTGTGGCCATTTCCCCTGAGGGGTGATTTCTTGTTTTCTGTTTCTCTGGTGAGTGCACATGCCCTATAGCGAAAAACAAACAAACAAAAAACCAACTCTCAAAAAAAGAAAAGAACACTTACTTTCTCACAGTTCTGGAGGCTAGGCAGTCCAAGATCCAAGTACCACAGGAGAGGAAAACTGCATTCTCACATGGCAGAAGGCTAAAGAGGAAAAGAGACTGGCTCCTCGATCAAGCCCCTTTATAAAGGAACCTGATCCCATTCACTGAGAAGGGCCTCTCTTGCCCTAATCACCTCTTAAAGGACCCACCTCTTCTTACTACTATATTGGCAACACCTAAATTTTGGTAGTGAAATGTTTACATCATAACACTTTGAGTTTTCTGAAGTCTTCTTTCACTAACACTTCATTGGGCATACACCATTGTCACCTCTGAATTCCTGGGCACATGGACTTTTTTTGTAGACCACTTCATTGATTCTGCTTTGCCTTTTAGAAAGCATCAGACAAATGATCTATTCTAGATGGAAAGTGCTTGAAATGTAGTGATTGCCTATATTCTTCTAGTAAATTGAAAGATTAAGAAAAAAGGTAATTCATTGGCATCTTCTTTTCTCACCCCCTGCTTAGGAAAGAGTCATCAGCATAGCATTTGAAAGGTTCGACATGCTTTTATAGTGTTCTACCGTTCACCCGACTTGCCACGGAGAGAATCTGGGGGCTCTGAGCCCACTGAGGACAATCCTGGAGGCAAAGACGAAGGTAAGTAGGTTAGAAGTAGCCATAATGGATGGAAGACTTACGGATTTTTTTTTTCTTTTTGGAATTCCTTCCATCCCAAGATCTGAAAAGGAGGCCAGGATTTGAGGGCTTCACCTGTGCTGTCTCCCATACAGAGGGTCCAAAAAGTTTGCTCTCCATTTGTAATACCAAATGAGGCTAATTCTTGAGATTTTTCAGAGCAGTTTTAGGTTCACAGCAAAACAGAGTGGCAAGTACAGCAATTTCCCTCTTTCCCCCACCACTCACAAACTCCCCTACTGTGGACTATCTCCCATCAGAGTGGTATATTTGTCATAACTGCTGAAACTATATTGACACATCATTATCACCCAAGGTCCAGAGTTTACATTAGGGTTCACTCCGATGTTACACACAAAAAACTGTGCAACAGCCCATAAAGGGTTTGGACAAATGTACACCATCATGGATGTCCCTGATGTATTATAATACCATACAGAGAAGTTTTACTGCCCTAAAAATTCTCTATGTAGAGTGAGGAATTGCTTCTCTGACTCTTTTGAATATGAAGGGGTAGGTTGTTTACATTAAAAAAAAAAAAGCACCTATTTTCCCCACCTATCTCCTTCTGGGCATATGACTCACTAATGTGGTAGTGTGTTTTTTCCTTCAAGGAAGAATGAATTGGTTTGAATAATAATTGATTTAATCACATATATTTTTTGAAATTTGTATTTCCATTTGACAGGGTCTACATCCTTTGTGTATAAATGAAAGATATCCACTGTGAGTGTCTGTTTTACATTTAGTTGTTATCTTCCCATTTGTTCTTTTTTTTTAAATTTTGCCAGAGGGCATGTGTACTCACATGAGAGAGAGACATAGAGACAGAGAAGGAAAGTGAGAAACCACCCCCTCCATGGGACTTGGTCATGCCACAATTCCTTCTCCTCCATTTACCCCTCAATATGGGATTTTGGGCGCGCACACACACACACACACACACACACACACACACACAGGCCCAGCATGCTTTTCAAGCTATGGGTCTGGTAGCTGAACTGCTTGGTCAGCCATGTGAGACCCAGTATCTTAACCATCAGGCCATAGGCTGGTCCTCTATTTGTTATCTTGAATAACCAAAGTGAGATAATATTTATAGTATTCTCGTCATGATTATTCACATTTATGTTTGCTTTACTCTGCTAAAAAATAATTAAGCACAAGTCATAAAAGAGATGTGATTTTTTTTTCTGTATAATTTCAGTGAATATGTTCCTTATTCTGCATTCCATAATACAAGATTACAGCTTTTACCACTGTAAAGAAAAATTGAACCCTTTGAAATAGGCAAAATAGATTACTGAATAGCTTCCAGTGAAGGCCTGAAGGCCCCAAGAATTATTTAATTCCATACAGAGGTGACTTTGACGAGGCTATTTTACAACTCTGTAGAGACAGAAGTTAACTCGTAGTAAACTGACAGCAAGGCAAACACGGAATGTAAATTAAGTATGTTCAGTTGGAGTAAGTCTACTGCCTATGGATAGAACAGTTTTATGCCAATTTATTTCAATATTTCTTTACTGCATTATAATTCACAGATCTAATGAAATAAATAAAACCTCTGATACATGTTCATTTTATATCTGAAGTCATAATTCCTGTCATTTTTTGGAAAATTATCCTTTGGCGTCACATTTAATTATAGTCACAATGTTTCAGTTAATTGATAATTTGTGCTGAATTGTTGATACGATAATTAATAATTACTAAGATATGGAATAGAATGGCCTTTTGCCATTTTGGTCAGCACTTTAAGATAGGCACAAAATACTTAGAATTTAAGAGCTATAAAGTGCTGGCCTGAGCCCAGCCTTGGTAGCACAGGGGGTAGCATGCTGAATTGCAGTGCTGGAAGCCACATGGCCAACCACAGGTTCAGATCTCTGGTTGACCTGCAATATACTGGGTGAAGTATGTCCGAGGTCCTGACAAGCCAAAAGGCTGGTAGAGGAAATAGTGGCATGACAAGATCTCTCTTTCTCTCACTCTCATAGGCATATACATATACTTGTTTTCTCATGAATGAAATAAATTTTGCCATATAATCCTTTTTATATGTGGTGGCATTCGGTTTTCTAGTAGCTTGTTGAATACTTTTGTGTCTGTATTCATAAGGGATATTGGGCTATAGTTTTCTCTTTTCAAGACATCTTTCTGTTTTGGTAGCAGGTATTTGGTTTCTGGCATGTTAACACAAATTGAAACATGTCCTCTCTTCTATTTTTTGAAAGAATTTGTGAAGGATTGCTGTTGATTCTTTAAAACAACCCAGATTGTATTTTACTATTTTATTGCCAGAAGTTGCACGTGCCTGTCAGAGTAAAAGTCACAATCCTTTTGTCTCCATTTCTCCATCCTCTCAAGATTTTGGGCATGCACACACATGTGTCTGTTTTATTATTTTTTTTTCAAGCAACCAGTGCCAGGATTTGAACTGCAATTGTCCATGTGGGATCCAGCTTCCAATACACAGTGTTAACCACTGTGTTATTGGGCCAGCCCTGAAATAATGCAGATTTTGGATTTAGGGAGTGAGCTGAACTGACCTAGCTTTTCCATAGACAGACCCGTGGTTAATTTCCCTGTCTCAGTTTACTTTTCTCACTTGGGCCTTCCATGTCTATAGGCTTGGGGCTCAGTGCTTCCCAGGGTTCTGCTGGGAAGACTGGCTCCCATCCCATAGTAGCCCCTTCATGCTCATTTTCTGGGCCGCACTTTCCCTCTTTGTTTCATATATTTGCATTCTTTCAATGGTTTATAATATTTCAGGAGGCTTTTATTTGCTAATGACTGTCCTGCAATTCTCTTTGATATCATGTATATGTTCCCTTTGATATCTCCACTGCTATTTCAAAGAGGACTCTGGAAAGAGAATAGCCAAATGTGTGCTCAACTCACCAGCAAGAGGTGAAAGTTTGGTGTTTAACATGAAGAGAAATACTTAGCAGATGCATTCTCAGTGTTTGCGAGGCTGAATTAAATCCATTGTACTGGGATTTCAGAAAACGTATTAGGTTGTTTATGGTATTGTTCTGAGGGTTTTTTATGTTTACAAATTTGGTATGTCATTTGATTTGCTTTTATATCTCTGAACATAAAACTCAAAGAGTCATTAGATCTATTTTTCAGAAATTGTCATCATAATTATATACATAATACAAACCCACATATATCCAAATATTGCAGCCGTATTAAATTAACATTTATATTCTCATTATAAAATGATTGCTAATTCTGTGGAAGTTTTAATTTGCAATAAAGTATTATCAAAATCTAAATTGTCTAAATAATTCTCACATTCAGAGAGATTTGGGATTGTTTGGTCTTTCCTTATTATAATCAAAGAGATTTCGGACACATGTTTTCAAGATCGGAATTTAGGTTCAGAATCTCTTTAATGATAAAAATCCCTTGAAGACTCTCAGCAGTAATTTAATCAGTTTCTCTTGCCCTGGGCTAAAACCCTTAAACCTTTCACAGACATCTCAAGATAACGCATTCCATCTCTAGGTAAAACATTTCACTACTTAATATACTCTTGGGAAATTTTTTCTTTACATCGAATCTGCTCCAATTTGAACTTGTCTCTTTTGCCTCCTGACATTTTTAAGGAGACTAGAACATCCTAGAAGCATTCAGATAATCACCCAAGAAGTTATTACTTCATTGTCTGACTTTTGGAAAATGCCAAGAGCTATTATCGTTAAAGTTGAATAATGCCATAGGATGATAATTAATTTGATCTTTAACTGTTCAGTGTCATCTCCCCGCACAGAGAAGTAGCCTGATAAAAGTAATGTACTGGTTACGAGCACAGGGCTTACTGTTGGTCAGACCCTCCCTGGCTTCACTACTTACTAGTCATGTTTCCTTAGACATCTTGCTTAACCTTCTGAAGCCTATTTCCTGTTTTGAAAATTGAGACAATAATAGGGACTCCCTTGTGTAGTTCTGAGACTTAACCAAGATACTGACTTTAAAGGGTCTCAAACATAATAGGTTCCCCTTAATTGTTTGTTTTTTATGCATGTTTTTAAAATTCGCTCTAAGGCATATGCGCTCATGAGAAGGGGGGCCAGGGAGATAGAGGGAGAGAAAGGAAAAGCAAGTTGCCAAGTCCAGGACTTGAACCACAGTCACATGGGAGTCCAACACCCCAACTACCACACCACCTGTTGCCTCATAGTTTTTATTGTTCAGTACCTGCAATGGCGCTCTAGTACAGAAAACAATGAGATATTATATAACAGATAATTGCCTAGGATAATTATCTAAGAGATCATTTGCCATTCTCATTGCTCTATGAGGTCAAATTTGGAGGTAATAATGGGAGTTTTGTTTATTTAAAAAAATGCTTCCTTGTTTAAGTCCAGAAGAGGGAAGATAGTGAATGTTTTCCTAAACTTTAAACAATTTTTATTCTCAATTCGATTTTACTTATTTGCACAAAAGCCAAGTGTCTTTGAATCTTGCTGAATCTGGTGAAAATCTCGTAGGCAGTGATGCTTGGGCGGAAACTCTCAGCTACCACTGGAAAATAGGTTGTTAGATGTCACTGGACTACTTCTCAGATAATTTTATTCTCTGCATTGACCTCTGTTCATGGAGTCTAGCTGTCAAGGTAGCAGGATAAAATTAACAAAACAGAGAGATTCAACAGAATCATACTCAGGTTGCGAGGAAGGCCCATCTCAAAGGGGAGAAGCTGGTGGGAGCTAGCCCTGGTCACCACCATCTCTTTCTGCTAATGCCACTCTACTCCCTCGGAGACAGATTGCAGCCTTGGGATAATGACAACCGTATAGCTTGCAAAGTATAGACTGAGGCTGGAACCCTCCAGAAATAAGGAGCATCCTGGTATGAACTAAAATGGAACGAGAAGATACAGAGCAAAGGACACAAATAGCAGATACATAGGATGAACAAGTTTAGGGATCTATTGACTATTGAACAACGTGAGGGCTACACTTAATTGTATTGTATTCAGGATTTTTCTTAAGTAAGTAGATTGTGGCAGTTCTTGCACAAAACAATTAACTTTAAGAGAGACATCAATCTGCTTTACTGTATTAACAACTGTACTACCTTTTTTTTTATTATTTTAATTTGCCAGAGGGCACATGCATAAGCCAGAAGGGGTCAGGAGAGAGTGATAGCATGCTGAGAAAGCAAGACAGCACCCCTCGTGGGCATGGTAACTCCACTGTCTCCTCTCTATTTCTTCCTCCTTTCAGGATTTTGGCCACAAATGCACACAAACTGCCAGGTCCAGGACTTGAACCATGGGGTCAGCCATGTGGGATCTAGTAGCCTTAACCACCAAGCCTTTAACCATTGTACTATCTGTATCTGCGTCTACCTGTGTATCACATTCCATGTTATTAACCTCAAATACATGTAATATAAATTATTTTTAACATAATTTAAAAAGTAAATTTTTTTTCTCTCTGGTAAAAAATGAAATTAAATTAAAATTAAAAAAAAAAAGCAATCATGCAATCACCTTTCTAGCATGTGTTCTCTGGCAACTGAAAAAAGGACTAGGGCTTAATTTGTGATTTGAAGGCATATGCACTTTTTATAGAGGTTTGATTGCTTTCATTTTTACCTATTATCTCAGACATTTATTTTAATATTATATACTATGCTATGGTTTTGACTTAAAAAATACAAAGCTTATATTATTTACTTATATCATACCTACATGCTTAATATTATTGCAATTTCAGGAAATTAAGAATCCTCAAGTACGTACATAGTCTAAATATCCTCAAGTACGTATGTAGACTAAATCAGTAAGTTTAGTTAGTATCTTTTTTTTCTTTAAAGGTATTTGCCCTAGGGTGTGTGAGCTCACTGGAGAGAGAGAGACACACAGACAATGAGATGGACATTGAGAAATCACCACCACCCCCCTCCTAGGGGAACGGGCTCACTGCAATTCTGTCACCTCCATTCTCCTCCCAGGATTTTGGGCACAGGGGAATGGGCTCACTGCAATTCTTACACCTCCATTCTCCTCCCAGGATTTTGGGCACATGTGCACACACAACCAGTGTGAGTTCCTAGTCACCAGGTATGAGACTCAAACCGCTGTCTACCATGTGGGAGTCCTTCAACATAGCCACTACACCATCTGCTGGCCCTATTTACTATCTTTATAACGACAAATGGTGAAATGGTACATTCAGGAGCTGTCAACATCGCAATGTTTCTTTCTACATCTGTTCCTCAACCTCTTACAGTGTTTGCTTAACTCCGAGAATTGAGATTTTCTTGGGACCAGCATTTAGCGTAATGGTTATGTTGCTGGACTCCCATGTAGTCTACCACAGTTCAAGTACTGGACTGGGTGGCTTAAACTCACACTGGGCACGTGTGCGTGCGTGCCCAAGATCCCAAGAGGAGAATGGAGGAGAAGGGATTGCAGCGTGGCCATCCCCCCTGGGCGGTGATTTCTTTTTGTCTGTCTGTCTCTCTCTGTCTTTCTGGTGAGTGCACACGCCCTATAGCAAAAACCTCTCTAAAAAAAAGAAAAAAAAAAAAAGAATGAAAGAATTGAGTTTTTTTCATTTTTTAGAAAAATAATTATTTTATTTAATTTTATTTATCCATTTATTTGTTTATTTTTAATTTGATCAGAGAGGATTAGAGTGAGAGAGAGAAAGAGAGAGCAAGAGAGAAAATGAGAAAGCAAGCTACCAGGTCCGGGACCCAAACCATAGTCAACCATGTGGGAGTACAACACCCTTAACCACCATGTCACCTGCTGGCCTGAGAACTGAAATTTGAAAAGCAAAAGTACACACAAATTTCAGAATGGGAAAACACATGGGACATCATTCCATATTCCTCTCCAAAGCCAGTGTTTCTTCTCTCCTTTATTCAATGTTAAAAGCTGAGCAGATTGGATTCCTTCCCCTTCTTTGTAATAGGAATTAGTCCTCAATTATTGCTTTTTCTGAAGTTCCCAAGTTGAGGCTCCTTGGTGCAGATCACGGTGTTAATAAGACTCCTATCAGTTTTAGTCTGGGATGTGTCTATTGTCTTCATTAAAGAAATGATGGTGGGGGATGTGAGAGGATCGTTGGTTCTAAGTATTCAGACTGTGCAGCTGATTCTGGCTGTCTGCTCATTACGGAGGTGAAAATGAAAATGTGTGGACAGCCAGTCCAAGCCCGTTGCTACTTACTTCACACATTTCTTTCCAAAAGACACCTCTTTAGGACAGCAACATGCAAATGTGTTCTCTCAGAGGTCCGTAGTATAACCTCAGTTGAAATCCTTAAACTCAAACTTTTTCTGAAGTATTGTGTTTTATTTTAAAATTCACTTGCTTTTTGGATATTAATCATTAGCCTAATGTTTTGATATAAAATAATATTTTCCAGGGACCAGCAGATGGCATAGCAGTTATGTCACTGAACTTTCATGCAGTCGACCGTGGTGCAAGTCTAGAACTGGGTGACTTAAAAAACTCACAGCAGGAACATATGCATGTTTGCCCAAAATCCCAAGAGGAGACTGGAAGACTGAAGAAAGGATTGCAGCATGGCCATCCCCCCTGGGGGGTGATTTCTCACTGTCTCACTGTCTCTCTCTGACTTTCTGGCAAGCGCACATACCCTATAACAAAAATCTCTCTCAATAATAATAATAACAACAATAATATTTTCCATTACTATCTCCAGCTAAGGCTTGCCAGATGTTTATCAATCCCATTTCCTCTTCCTGGGCACACCGAAAGACTATTTCTCAATTCCCCTTGGCATTAGTGATATGGGACCATGGTATTAGGTTCTCAGCAATAAGAGGTGGGTGAAAGTGAGGTACTCCTCTTCTAGGCATGACCCCTAAACCCTATGCAGATGACCATGTAGAATCTGGATCCCTTAACCTACTGCTACTCTGTTAGTGTCCCAATTTTTCATTGAAAAATGATCATTGATAATTCAATTTATTTTATAGTAATGCAATCATTTCTATTATGTTTCCATTGAGTCTCATTCCCCATGTTCATTGTTTTCATCAAATGCAAATCCTAGGATTTCTACTGCTCCCTCCATAGCACCAATTCTTAACCATCTTCCTGATTTTCTGTGGCCATGGTCAGGAAAATCCACTTAGGGATGATCTCTCACCATACTCAGGCATTGGGTGTCCTAGACAATTTCTCACTCATTCATTCCACCAACGATCTCCTACCAGTGTCTCTCAGATTTTTCTTTACCCCAAACCTCTTCACAGTTATTCAGTGTATTCTCCTGTACCATGAACTTTACTAGAAAAAGACATGATAAGTACTGTATTTAAATAATAAAAACTGAACATTATATTAGTGGTAAAAATAATTGTTTCATGTCGGTGGAAGAGGAATGATCACATGGCTAATCTTTCACCAAGTTTTTGGCTCAATTATTCTAGCATTATATTTTACATGCAGTATGCTTCTTTGCTGCTTCTTTATTACCACTAAATTAGACTATTTAAAAGTTCAGTTATAGGTCAAGAGAATGTCAGCAAATGTTTGATGGCGCCATCTGATAGTTATGAATATTCAGCTCAAGTATAGAGAGATTTATCAGTGAAAAGTACCTTGAGAACTCATAAGTCCACAAGTGAATCAAAACCTGCCAATTTGGTTTCATTCCACTTGGGGTTAGTGACAATCAAATTCCTGGTCTCTCCAATGGTACTGCACTCTGTAGAGCCTATGTTCTAGCAGAGCATCTTGATTTGGTTTTTAAACTTGCCCAAGATTTCATCGTTTTGTTTCTTCTAATGAGAAGAATGAGAGAGAAAAATCAAATACTGGTCATGAGTCAGATTCCTAGTGACCAATGCACTGGTACTATGGCTTGTTTTGTTTTAATCCTGACTCATCTTATCCTCATTATTGCAAACTGGCAAAAGTTCATCCCTGAAGGGATAAACTCTAGTTTGTCAAGATACTTAAGAATACAGCTGAGCTGCTCCACATGCAAAATGAGAGAGGTGGTCTTCATGGGCTTTAGCAGCATCATGGAGAAATTTCCCCATCACTTGTTTTCTCAAATCCTAGGACCAAGTTCCCCTCTTCCTACCAGTGGTTTGTTTTTGGTTTTGTTTTTGTTTTTGTTTGGGGGGGAATCATATTTTATTTTATTTTTAATTATTAGCTCTGGATTAACAAATGAAAATAACAGAGGCACAGAGAAGGCCAGTGGTTTTGCTCAGGGCCACCCATCTTCATAAATGCCAGAGTCAAGCTGAGAGACTCTGTATCCAGTGCTCTGCTGTTACATTTTAGAGGCACTGCAATTTCACATGAAACTTTAAGATGCTTAATATTCTTGACTTTCTGGCTTTTTTAAAATAGATTTTTTTCTTATTATCATAATTTTGTTTATATTACATTGAATCACATATATCTTTACAGTGTATTAGAGTTCTTTCTCCAGAAGGAATGCCAAGCATATCAGTCAAGACAGAGACATTACTATCCACATCATCATCAAATCGCCTTTCATCATTTTTTTTCCAGATCTTTATTGATATTTTATTCTCATTATTTTTTAAACATTCAATCACTATAGATCATTTTGCTTGTAAACAGAATTCACCCAACATGAAATACTTCTCAGACCAGTCCAGTTGAGAATACTATACATATGATCATCACTAGATAATAAACCATTTCTGTGTCAGACTAATGTCATGCCTGTTTGTTCTCTTGCTATCCTTCTCTCTTGCTCTTCCTTTCTCCCACCCCGTTCCACACTGTCTTCAGTATCCCTAACTATTTTCACTGCTTTTATGGCCTCCAACCTACCAGTGTTTTTCCATGGGGAGAAGTGGTAGCTTGCGGTAGCTTGCATGCCTGCTCATTCCTTGGCAGGACGTACTGCAAAAGTGTACACTCGGTAGTTGCAAGGTGGATCACAAAGGAAATTTTCTGCGTTTTCTTGAATGTAAAAGTGTAGTCAGGAGGCATTGTGGCAGAATGCTAACTAACCTCTGAAAACCAAGGAAGGGGTGATTGCGTGATAATCCGGACCTCTGTCAGAATTGAGCACATCTTTTCCAGTCTGTACTATGGTCTAAAGTAACTTCTAATTAAAAAAAAAAAAACAATGTATCCTGCTGCGGTGAGATTTTTCTGTATTACACTAACCCAACGTCATCAAGCACTTCCTATACACTCTACGGCATCTGCGGGAAAGGGGAATCACGGCCAGCCTGCCTGCTGGGTGAGCGTGGTTCACACAGCACACCGCCGATGTCTGTGACACCAACAGTGTCTTCTAATGCAGCTACTTACCGGTGGTCGTTAACATCAGGGGCTAAGCCTCAAGCATATCCTGAAGACGGTGACTGGAATCTGTTTTTGCCATTAGGAGCATAATCTTGAGGCCTTTTGTCTTTTTCCAGTGGCAAAATTATTCTGTTTTAAACACTGCACGTCATTCGCAGAATCTCATGAAAGATAATGTACTGAAATAAATGGATTTTCGGTTAAAAATCCTATTTCCAGACACGCATTGCTATTCTTAGTTTTAGTTTTCTGGGTATTTCGACAAAACAATCACCTTCGCAGGGTCTTTTCCCCCAAAATTTACAGATTCTCATTCTCAGTTTACACAGGGGGTCCATGTAAGATACACACCATGATGCATTAAGACAACAGGTGAGTTCTGAGACCACCAGAGAATGCAGTAGAGGATTCCAAAACACTACACTGGATGACCCTCATGAGCAGGGAGCTCTTGGGCACGAGGAATTCCAGAACGTTTCTCAGATCTAGATGTGACAGAAAAGAACCACTTGCATTCTGGTTTATATCTAATTTTTTAAACATGAATAGAATGAATAGCTCTGATTTTTTAAATTGAATCTGCTCATATAAAACATAAAAGCGTAAAAGACTTGTGGAGGGAGGGTTTTTAATCTGTTCCTTCTGATAGACTTCACATACATTACCAGAAGCTTCTGAGTTTTTGTTTTGTTTTGTTTTGCCAGAGTGTATACTCTTGCTGGAGAGAAAATGAGAAAGCACCCTCAAGGGGCATGGTCACACCACAATCCCTTCTCTGCCATCTCTCCCTCCATCCTAGGTTTTCAGCACGCACATACATGTACCCGGCATGTTTCTCAAGCCTTCAGGTCTGAGCTCAGACAGTGCCACAGGTCATGTGGGATCTAGCCTCCTTAACCATCATGCCATGGGCCGGGCCCTGAGTATGTTTTTAAGGTTTACGTGGTTCATAGGGTTTTCTATAAGACACGCAGACTTGGGTGCCTCTGCTTTACAGGACTGAAGCCTGCTGGGCCAGCATACAAAGAGGAAAAGACGACGAGGCACACTCATTCAGTAAGAAGTCACAGGGGCACAGAGCGTATCGCAAGACGTGGCCCTGCACCTGAAGGTTTTATTAAGTATGAGAGCTCCAACACGCGCTGCTTCTTGTCGTTTTGCCCATTCACTCATTCAACAATTTTTTTTGAGCATATTGCTATGTGCCTGACTCTCTTGTAAAGCACCATCTTTTCAGTAGTGAATATAATAACAAAATTGTCTCCATGGAACTTCTATTGTCTAGGGGAAGGCAAACAGAAGAAACACATTTTTTAAAAAATTGGAGAGAGAAAAAAAAAGCAAAGGGAAATGAAATAATATGAAATAATATGCAACTCACTCGGGTAGAAGTGAAGATGTCTGGGAACGCTTCCCGGTAGAGAGACACCTAAACGAAATCCTAATAGTAACTAAGGATTGATTGGTTCGGGGGCAAAGAAGTGGAGGAGGGAGTAGAAGGAAATCATTTCAGCAGCAGATAAAGACCAGAACGTGTGCAGTACGTTGTGGAGCCATAGGCAGTCTCGTGTTGTTTGTGTAACTTGCAAGGTGAGGCAGGAGGGAGGCTTGCTAGTGTACCCCATTACCAAGTGTGACAGCCGAGATTGGGGAAAGAAAAGGATTCAAGAAAGGAGAGTGAGATCAGATGAGTGCCTGTCCTTGCTGCGGAGGACAGTTCAGAGGCTGCAGCTACAGAGGGAAGGACGGCACTCCCACCTGAGCTGGGGTGCTCACTCCTGCACTGCCTTCTTTTCTGGTCTGCATTCTTGTTCTCCTGCAGCCCCCTCAACCTTGATCCACACCCGACACACCTCTCCTCTCTTCTCAGGGCAGGGTAGGTGTGCAAAGGCCAGTCCCTGTCCTTTAGCACAGGCCAGCATTCAGTGTGGAGAACGACAAAATCCCTGCACAACTGCTTGGCACCATGAACGCGTTAGCTTTAGCTAGAGAAGCATTCTGTCATCTGCTGCCAGGTAGTTCCTTGTTCATGGCATCAGAAAACTGTGATGACCACGAGACCCAAATCCCTCACACCAAGTCAAACCATCAAATCAACCAAAAAATCTACCCTTACGGGAGAACTTTGAACCCAGTCGGTCCTTTCAAAATTGATACCCAGTCTTCCCAATAAACCTTTCCTTGGAGCCCATGGACCCCCTGAAACGTGAGCTGCATCAATCTACAGGTAAAATTTTTCAGCGTGTGGATATCTGTTAACAACTGGCCTGAATATTTTTATGGCCAGAGGATGTGCACATTCACCCAAGACAGAGAAAGACAGAGAGAGAGAGACCATGCCCCAGTGGGCATGGTCACACTGCAATCCCTTCTCCATTTCTCTCTCCTTTGGGGATTTGGCCACAAACACACATGCCTGGTACATTCCTCAGACCACCAGATCCGAATTTGAACCACTGTTTAGCCGTGTGGGATTCAGCTACCTTAACCACTAGGGCATGGGCTGGCCCTTCCGCTAAATCTATTAAAAAAAAAAAAAAGCCACAAAATTTTACAAAGCAGCCATGTTTCTCTCCACATATTCCATAGGGCTTTCCATTGCATGTGCATTCTCTATGTGCCTGTCCTACCCCCACCTATATTTGCCTTTTTAAACATTTTTGGTTTTTTGCTGCTTCTAGGAGCATGTGCTACTGTTGAGGCTTTATAAATTCTTTATAAAGCTCCTCTTCCTGAAGCCACTTCCTTCATTTCCCTCCCAGTCCTTTGACTTGTCATTTTAAAATAGGAAGCCTTTGGGCAAGCCCCATAGCCTAGTGATTAAAGGGGCCAGATCTCATATGGCTGTAGTTAAAATCCCAGTTCTGGTGGCTTGAAAAACATGCCTGCTGTGTGTGCCTGTGCCCCAAAACTCAACAGGATGGAGAAATGGAGGAAAAGGGGCTGCAGCATGACCATGCCCATGGTCATGGGGAGGGTGCTCTCTCTCTGGTGAGCACAGATGCCCTCTGGTAACTACAAAAGCAAATAAACTAAAAAAATGAGTAAAACATCTATCTTTATCCTAACTCTATGGTTCTATTTTCTGCATGTCTCCTTGTCTTACGCCCAAAGCATATTTGTACAGAGCTTCAATTAAAAATTCACTTTGTGGTTTTTTAATTTCTCACATCATTAGTCTTCAGTGTAACTTTAGTACAATGAACACAGTCTGCATTGTATTGTAGGCTAACATACCATCATTTATTCCCACTACTAAGACATGCTGCAGGTGCACCTTTAGGCAGACTGTCTTCTGAAGAACTCCACGTCCTTATACGGTCACATTCAGAAGAGCAGAACGACTGACGGAAAGGTATAAAATGTCCTTGTGCGCTTCGATTCTGGGTTCACTAATGCTTTCCAAAAGTATTACTGCAATTTTATACTGGAAGCAAAATGAGTGATACAAAGCCTTGACCTGAAGGACGTAGTAAATTAAATCACAGATGTCACACCCACCAACTGCTCGCCTGCATTCACTCTGCCGGAAGTTCAGGTCACAGAGTTGTGTGTCTTTACATCCCTAATCAATTTCTGCATTTCAATCTTAAAATGTACAGATTATCATCTTCCAACATGACACAGAATTAACTATAAGGACTGATCAAAATGTTATTTATTATGACAATATTATGCTACTTCTATTTTCAGCTTATGACATTTTGTTTGTCATTTAACCATATAAAAAATACATAAGGCATTGCAAGCAAAATAATATTTATTGAAAATTCAGAAGAGTTACACTACTTAAGTATTCTGTTATGAAGAAAAATAAGTTAAAAGAATTGACTAAAGTGCATTTTTTAGTTTCCACTCAAACTAACAAAAACATTTTTAAAAACATATAAATCCACAGCTTAATTTACTCAAGAGTATAAACATGTATTTTCCTGTTTATCAACAAAACCCTAATGAAATATTTTGTAGAGGGATCTTTTCAATATGTCATCTTTCTAGATCCAATTTAAATGATAAGGTGGCATTAGTACCTATTCGCATAGATAACTGATGTGTGTGGGCGCAGTTGTGCATGTAGAAACTAGTTTTGTTAACACAAGGTTTTAAAACTCTGAATAATCTGTCACTTAATTTATCATAAGACAATAAATAGCATTTCTAGTCATTTCTTGAGCATATTCTCTTATTTTCCAGGTCAAAACTGACCAGTTTCAGAAAGGTGTTTGGCTTAGTAAGTGCTGATGGCATAAATAAAATTAACCATAATACTACCAAAGTATCAACTATTACAGCCAACCATTTAATGTTAGGAAGTATCTTGTTAGACTATCAAGATAAAACTTTTTCAGATTTTCTTATGAGAATCCAGTTAAGCCAAAAAGATGAAATGAAGCTGATTTTTCATAAAACTGATTGTTTTACATTAACAATGGTCTGTATTTTTATCAAATTAGTTTTATTCCTCAACAGGCAATACTAATTGAGCAGAGGTATTTAAGTGATTCTATTTATTATTTCTATTAGCTCTATTCTGGATCTTCTCTCTTTTAAATGAAGAAAGGAGCAAACAGGCCTAATTCAGGTACATCCCATCAGAAAACAAATGCACTACTCAGATGCTATATTGATGATGGTGGTGAGGAAATACCACAGATAAGCTGGTGTAGACCTGTGCTGTTCTGCCACAGGTATTGTAGAAATGGCATGCATACAGAAGTCAGCAGGTGGCATGGTGGTTAAGATGCTGGACTCCCACATGGCCAATGGTGGTTCGAGTCTTGGACCCAGCAGCTTGATAATCACACCAGGCACAAGATCCCCAGAGAAGAAAAGGAATTGCAGTGTGGTCATCCCACCTGGGAAGTGATTTCTCACACTTTATCTCTCTGTCTCTCTCCAAAGAGTATACGTGCCCTATGGGAAAAGCCTACCAATAGACTTTTGTATTGAACTTTAACTAATGATTCAATTAATGTCTTAACAGTATTAAAACTTTGCCGTTAGTTTTATGTAACTACTGAGAAAATAGAGTGAATTTAGACTCAATTAGTAAATTTACAGAATGGAGCTCGTCATTAAATGCTTGTAAACATGTAAGTGAATCACCTAGGTAAGGAGCAGAAATGGTTTTCTTTTTATTTTTTGAGAGGTTTTTGCCTTAAGGTGCATGCACTTGCTTGGGAGAGAGAAAGACAGAGACAATGAAAGGGAAAGTGAAAAATCACTCCCCATGGGGGATGGCCACACTGCAGTCCCTTTTCCTCCATTCTCCTGGGATCTTGGGTGCGTGCACACACCTGCCTGGCGGGATTTTCAAGTCACTGGGTCTGGGACTTGAACTGTGGTTGGTCACGTGGCAGTCCAGTGACATAACCACTACACCATCTGCTGGGCCCCAGAAATGGTTTTAATAAAAGAGCATGCTGTGAGGATGAATTAAAACATAATGTGTCCTTTCACTAATACAGTATTTGTTTCCATTTGGTAACACCATCTAAACTGGTCTTTAACTGAAAAAGAAAAAAAAAAAGTCTTAGTTCTTGTTTAACTGTGAAAAAATCTGGCGATTTGGGGAAAAGATCTAAGAATCAGTGTTAAACAAGGTGATACAGATGAAATTGTTTTGGGTGTACGGGACAATGATAACTGATTTAGAAGAGAGCTCATCACAGGTCAAGAAAGCTTCCCTTTCTCCCCTCTCACTCCACCACCCCCATAGCTCTCAGGGAACTGATCAACTTTCAGAGAAAAGTTCACTCTGGTGGCAGAAAAATGCAGAAATCATGTTAGCTATAATATAATGCAGTGGACCAGGAGCGAGCAGGTAAAAATTTGACAAGTGAAATCACCTTGATTTCTCCAGGCCCCCAAAATATAAATGATAGCTCTGTAATCAAGGTAATCTCCAAAAAATCTTTAGGAATGTTTATGAGTTATTTAAACTAGGTTCATCAGAGAAGAAAAACATCACTGATTATTTTGCAAATAAAATACATCAAGTATCTTTAAATAAAAGTGTATTTTACACTTTGCACCTAAATAGTTTCTTGTTAAGAATTACCACCACTCTCCTTTTTCACTACCTCTTCCTTTCTGCATTTTAACTTTTTTTTATATTTGAAGTATTGATAATTTAGTGAATTTACTAATGGATGTTGATATACCATTCTTATTAAATAAGGAGGCCTCTTTGCTGATATGCTCAAGATGAGTTTGTGCTAAATTTAAAAATTATTGCTGTAAGTATTAAAAATTTTACTGAATTTGATGAATTTCATAAGGAAAATAAATAGATGAAAGTTCAAAAACAAAATTTTGCACATAGAATATAATTATTATCTGAAGGCAGCTGATGAAAACCCAATACTATTTTCTATCAAATAATGGCTTTACTTCATTTTATACCAAATTCTAAATTTTTTATTCCAATTTACTCTTAGATTCAAGATGATATAACATTAGTCTTAATGAAGATTACTATTCCTATAACTTCTTCTGCATTTTCTTCATATAGCTAGAGGCTCAATGCAACAGATTTGATATAAAAGTATTACAATTATGGGTGATATCTGATGGAAATGTTTAAAAAAGTTTTGATCATGAATCTGTACCAAAATAAAGCTTCTGATATATTTTAAAAATCATCCTTGATGACTAATGATGTAAGCAAAAATACTTGAACTAAGTTAACATTTACATATAAAAATATATAATATATACACTACAGTGATCTTGATAGTATCTTGAATACAGTATTACAAATCGAAGTACTACCAGTCTGATGAAAAAGTTCATGTTTTAAATTATGCATTAAAAAAAACTCAGAAAACAATTATATTATTTTTTAACTTAACATTTTACATCTTCCTCATCAGCTAAGATTCCTTGTTTATGTTAGCAAATGGGCTTGAAGAATATGGAATAACTGAAGGTACTGCTCTGGAAGAAGCCTGGAATGTCTCAGTATTTTGTAGTTTATCATTATCTGGATTTTTTCTTAGGCATGAATCCCTTTATGGCTTTTTTAGTCTGCCCATTCAGATCAATAAAAGGCTGTTGTAAGGAAAGCGACATTTATAGAAAGAGTCCATAAATCCTGTATTTTGTCAGATATTTACTTTCTGTCCTGAAGGAGGAAGTGCCTACAAAACTCAGAAATAACAGGGAGAGCTCAAGACACAAACAGTAGAGTGGGGGCCCATTCTACCAGCCAGCACTGTTCCCAGCAAGCAGTCTCTGTTTTGTTTGGAAAAAACAACAACAAAAACCATTACTTCTTTCCCTTGTTGCAGTTTATCTGGCTGGCCATGGTGTAGGCTTCTTTAGAGTTCTCTGATATTCTGCTAAGGTCACACATACTATTCTAAGATCACATACCCACTTTCAAAGTGGGTTAAAATGTAATTAAACAGACTCGACTAAAATTAAACTGAACATAATTTGCTCTTTTCCTTGAATGTGATGTGAGAAAAAAAAATCCTGCCTTGGGAGTCAGAAGATCAGGTTCTCTTGATCTCAAGGCTGAGTTAGACAACCAAGTTATTTAACTGTTCTGGGACCTCCATCTCCTCCAGTAAAAAGTAAGGGAACTGTCCTGGACAACACCCTTTTGGAAAGTCCCTTTCAAATCTGGTTGAAACACTGAGTCGGAATCTCACATGATGCCTCTGGTTTATTATTATAAAGGTCAACTAGCACTCAGTGTACTATGAAATGATTCTGATTTGGGGCTTTTTTGATGCTTATATCATGGCTAGTGGGAGTTTTCTATACTTCCAGCAGATAATCATAAGTATCTGGCTCTCCAATAAAAAAATAACTGAGATATTTCTTACGTTATCCATAAAATTTACTTTGACATTCACTGGGATGGTCTGGAGGAAAATCCTGTTGCCTATGTCCTTACTATCTTATTGTTGAAATCTTGTTCTCTGCTCACCTGTGTGGCAAAAGGATAATGGGGGTAAAAAAGAGAGATTTTTGGATAAGGTATTTATTTCTTATTTAAGTAAAGAATGATAGAAGTAGTTTTATTCTTTGATGTTTTTTACAATTTTTTTTTGACTTTCAAAACTAACTTTCTGGAAAATTATTGCTAATACTTAAAACCAAGGATCTGTTGTAGCTTACTGCTACAAATAAAGAACAATGCATGACTGCCAAAACATGAACATCGTGCCAATGGACAACAGAGTTTGGTACTAACGTATTATGGCTATACGTTTCGCAAGTTCTTATGTTTAGTTATTTTCAGGCTGGAGACAACAGTAGAAGATTCATCATTTTGCTTCCACTATTCCAAACCAGAGGGTAAGCATGTTGAATTCAAATCTAGAGAAGGGTTTTGTGGAACGCCAGCTGTAATTCTGGGAGTAGGATAAATAATTTCTTCAACAGTTACATAGGTACCTAATAAGAAACCAACAACGCCAGTAAACGCTATAGAAATATTTTTCAGGATCATCCATATATTGTACTGTTCCTTAGAAAAGGTAAGAATTTCAACCAAAGGTGGTAGGATCAGGGCCAACGTGCTGCTGCTCACGGCTCCAACAAAGGAAATGACAATGTCTAACCGAGGGATGAGAACAGCTCCCGCACCTAGGAAGTAAACATACATTTTGTCTTTACTTAAATGTTTGTTAATGTCAATACTGAATACACATTTAAAAAAAATAAAATAAAAGTAATTAACCTAATTATTAACTTATGGAAAAATCTGCTATATTTTGGTCTGGGCTAAAATAAGCAAACAAAAAAACCAAAACAGTGAGTAACATCTCTTGGACTTTCACGTGTCAACCGTGTTGTTTTATAAAAACAAACTTTCTTTTTTTAAGGTTTTCGCCATAGGGTGTGTGGGCTCACTGGAGAGAGACAGAGAGAAGGAAAGTAATAAATCAACCACCCCTGGGGGTGGCCATGCTGTAATCCCTTCTCCATTCTCCTCTCAGGATGTTAGACACACATGCACATGCACTCTGTGTGATTTTCAAAGCAACAACCCAGGACTCACAGTTGGCCATGTGGGAGTCCAGCGCTTTAACCACCATGTCACCTGCTGGCCATATGTAAACAATTTTTAATTTTTTCCTGTGAGATTCTGGACCAAGAAATTTGGATAGTTTATTTCTGAAGCATTTGAATTACTCTGCCTGCCATATGGGCTCATTCTTTGATGGACAAAACAGGGGCGGGGGTGATATAAAGGGGAAAGAGATAGCTATTCCTTACAGTAGAATTCCGATTAGCCAATATAGAAGGAACAATGGAAATATTATTACGCAAACACCACCATAATCAATGGGCAGGAAGAGTCCACTGAAGGATGCTACAGAGAGGGAGCAAAAACAGGATGAGATCAGGATGTTGGCATAGTCTCAAAGTATCTCCACAAAGACACTTGCTAAGGAAAACATAGTATGTTTACACTGGGAGCCACCTTACCCAAGTGAGAAAAGTTGACATCTCCAAAAAGACTTTGCTGTGATACACTAAAAAGTACACAGTATCACACCTGTGAATTCTTCATAAAAATGCTTAACTTCAGTATATTCATGAGAAAGCATCAGGCAAATCCAAATTGAAGGATATTCTACAAAATTACTGATACTTCAAAAGTGTCAACATCAAGAAAGACAAGGACTTTCATTCAAGATTGGATGAGACTACAGTATGGTAGAAATGACAACTAAATCTAGAAAAGAATATTAATGGGGAAGCTGGCAGAATTAAAATAAAGCCTAGGGAACCAGCAGTTAGCGTAATGGCTATGTCGCTGGACTCCCACGTGGTCGACTGCGGTTCGCATCCTGGACCCGGTGGCTTAAAACTCATGCCGGGCGCGTGTGCGTGCGTGCCCAAGATCCCGAGAGGAGAATGGAGGAGAAGGGATTGCAGAGTGACCATCCCCCCTGGGGGGTGATTTCTCGCTTTCTGTCTCTATGTCTCTCTCTGTCTGTCTGGCGAGCGCACGCGCCCTACAGTGAAAATCTCTCCCCCCCCCAAAAAAAAGCCTACAGATTAGTAGCATGTATTTATGTTTTAAATGATTGTTATGTGGTAATAAAAGTTGTTAACATCAGAGGAAGCAGAGTAAAGGGATTATAGTAGCTCTACTTTCTTTTACACCTTTTCTATCTGATAAGGCAAAGAAGTCTGAATAGTTTATTTCCAAAACATTTGAATTACTTTGCCTGCTATACTTTAAGTGCTATTAATCCAGTAGATATTTGCTGATGAAATTATCTTGAAATATGTTATCTGGTAATTTTATTAGTAGACAAAAAAAATGAAATATATATACTTTAGGAAAATCTAACAGATAAAAACTCAAATAGACAAAAGTCATAAAGCAAAGGAAAGTTTAAGACAAAATGTTTACTCATTATAAATATTCACTGTAGGATTGCTTAAACAGGTTTCCTGTTATAATTTAAAGATAGTTGTTACAAATAAATCTGTTAAGTAATAATTAAGCTTTTCAGTATTTCCCAAACTATATTGTAGAGAAAAAAAATGTGTCCATAAGGCATACATCTTCTTCTGGTATGAAAATAAAAGCTTACTTTAACTCTACTGTTTAATCTAAAGTGTGAAAGCACATCATTGGAGCACAAAACACTTGACAAAACAGCATCAAAAACAAAGCTGTGTTGGTTAAGGAAGCTGGATCCCACATGGTACAATTTAAGCCCGGGACCCGGTGGGTTGAAAAACATGCCAGTGTCTGTGTGTGAGTTCCCAAAATCCTGAAAGGAGGGAGAAATGGAGAAGAGATTGTGGCATGGCCATCCCCCATGGTGGGTGTTTTCTCTTTCTCTCTTTTTCTCCTTCTCTTTCTCTGGCAAGCATACATGTCTGCTGGAAAATTTTTAAACAGAATTTAATTTCTTAACAAAACTGTAAAACAACCTAGCTCATTAATTTTAATCACAAAAATAGTTAATGGTGCTCTTTACTGATGTAAGGTAGACTATCAGGATACAGAATTGTATATTTTTTTGATCTGCAGAAGCAACTTAAATGATGGATTTTATTGTATTTTTTTTCTAGTATCCTAGAAACTTCTGAAGATTTATGTGTTTTGGTACTCTTATATAGTCACTGTCTACTACAAACAGAAAGAATGCTCTATGGGCTAGCATTTGGTGTGGTGGTTGAGGAGCTGGACTCCCACATGGCAAACTGCAGTTCAAGTCCTAGACCTGGCAGTTTAAAAATTAGGGCCCAGCAGTTGGCGTAATGGCTATGTCGCTGGACTCCCATGTACTCAACCGTGGTACAAGTCCCAGCCCCAGTGGCTTAAACTCATGCCAGACGCATGTGCGTGCATGCCCAATATCCCGAGAGTAGAATAGAGAAGGGACTGCAGTGTGGCCATCCCGCCTTGGGGGTGATTTCTCATGTTTTGTCTTTCTGTCTCTGTCTTTCTGGTGAGTGCACACACCCTACAGCAAAAACCTCACCAAAAAAAAAAAAAGAAAGAAAATTATCCCCGGTGTGTGTTGTTGTGTGTGGACCCAAAATTCCAGGAGGAGAATGGAAAAGAACGGATTGTGGTGTGGCCATCCTCCTGGGGTGGGGGAGGGTGATTTCTCACTTTCCCTCTTCTTGTCTCTCTCCAGCAAAAAAAAAAATTTTTTGGAGAGATTTTCGCTATAGGGTATGTGCGCTTGCCAGACAGACAGAAAGAGACATAGAGACAGAAAGCGAGAAATCACCCCCCAGGGGGGATGGTCACACCACAATCCCTTCTCCTCTCAGGATCTTGGGCATGCACGCACACATGCCCAGCGTGAGTTTTAAGCCACCGGGTCCAGGACGTGAACCGCGATCGACTACGTGGGAGTCCAGCAACA
>NW_006160204.1:3334640-3355604 GCF_000334495.1 Tupaia belangeri chinensis
CTCCATTCTCCTCTCGGGATCTTGGGCACGCACGCACACGCGCCCGGCGTGAGTTTTAAGCCACCGGGTCCGGGACACGAACCACGGTCGACTACATGGGAGTCCAGCGACATAGCCATTACGCTAACTGCTGGTTCCCCAGCAAAAAAATCTTAAAAAAAAAAAACTCTCTCCAAGCCAAGGACTTCTCAAATTAGAAATAACAGAATGAACAAGTTGGAAAGTAACAGAAATAGTGTTTAATAAATGTTATAGATTCAGTTCTTGCACAGAACTGAAACAGTGGTCTCAATGTTCATTATATTTTTAAATTTAGCAGTTAGTAGTATAGGTTAGCTCCTAAAATAAAACGTGCTTTTTTGTCTCTTTTGTCCAGTGTCTCTCCATTCTGCTCCCTCACCTGAGAGAGCATATAGACCAGGTAAGGTCCTACATGCAAGTGAACATTCTTAAGCTTTTATGTTCCACTAAGGCCTTTTGAAATGATGAGTCAAATACTAAATGGATACAGAGACTTAATGACATAATCCAAGCAGATAAGTCCACTACTTCAAAGATCAATACAACAAACTTGGATTCGGTACTGGAAAGGATTACGGAACTTTAAGAGACCTGCACTTTTCAAGGCAGATCCAGCAGAGCCTCCATTCTCAGTGCTGGAGCTGCACGGCTTGCTCTGTGACTGTTACCAGGTCCTGTCAGCTGTCTGCACACACAAGTCAGTAAGCAGCATGCCCCCAAATCTTGTCAAGTGCGTTGGAGAACAGAATAAAAAACAGTGCTGCCATGCATATCAGTTGGCATTCACTTTAATTTGGAAGGATATGCCGCAGACTCAAACAAACTCAGTGTCCAGTGCTATGTTCCAGCAAGGCAGGGGGGCATATTGTGTGTTTTTGTTCTATTTGTGCAGAGGACAATGCTGTAACTATTGTATAATTCTTAAATATGGTTGAGTAGCTGTCACTATTTTTAAATGAACAGAAGAAACAGCAAATCGAAGGCTGCATTACTCTATGCAATGGGCTTAAGTGTAGAGGAAAAGCACCGGCTCTTGGGTGCAAACTCACGGCAGCAGGTGTGCAGTAGAGTCTGTGCCTCAGCAGATACGCAGCTCCAGCAGAAAGAGGCCAGCCAATGTGCAGAAATGAATGGAGTTACGGCAAATTATGACCCCTTTTTAACATTGCCCTCGAGCTCTTTTAACTGAATTTCAGTTACAGATTTTAAAAGAGAATATACCAACAAAACAGAACTGCCTTGCATCTATTGATAAAGGACTTTTATTGAAATTAGTCTTTTTATTTGGTCCAGTTATCAAAATGTCAATAAAAGCAATGTATAAAAAATAAATATTTTAAACAACACTGACTATCTCATTAATCATCACGACGGGCTTACTGACTTAATTCCTCCATATGATTTTCCTTATTACTTGATGCAATTTATTTAACTGGCTATTCTGAAAATAAGTTTTCTCTGCTTTTTTCAGCATTGCTTTTCTCTTTTCAAACAAAATGTGATGACCCTAATTCCTTAGGTCTAGGCACAAGCTCCATTCGCTCAGGCAACTTGATGTAGCTTACAGAACTGCTGAGAAGTTCCAGTCAAACCACTCTCTAGCCTTGAACGGTCCAAGACAGACATGACATCTTATCCACAGATTTCCCAACACTGCTTGCTCCTCAGAACACCTGTAACCTGGTCCCTGGCATCACTCGAGGTAATCCCAGGTTAGTCAGTGCTGCATTCATCCTTATATTTGGGTAATAATAATCACAGTGAAAATAATGATCATAACTTTCTGCTACTTTGTTTATATCATTAGTTTTTTTGAGAGGTTTTTTTGCTATAGGGCACATGTGCTCACCAGACAGACAGAGACAGAGACAGAGACAGAGAGACAGAAAGTGAGAAATCACCCCCCCAGGGGGGATGGCCACACCACAATCCCTTCTCCATTCTCCTCTTGGGATCTTGGGCACGCACGCACACGCGCCCGGAGTGAGGTTAAGCCACCACGTCTGGGACTTGAACCGCAGTCAACTACGTGGGAGTCCAGCAACATAGCCATTATGCTAACTGCTGGTCCCTATATTGGTATTTTTAAAGAATGATTTAAAGAGAGCGAGAGAGAAAGTAAGAAAGTAAGCTGATAGGTCCAAGACTCAAACCATGACTGGCCAGATGACAGTCCAGCGCCTTAACCACCACATCATCTGCTGGCCCCTCATTATTATTTTTAATTCACTAGAGGGTGTAGGAACCCACCAGAGAGAGACACAGAGAGAGAAAGGTAAAGAGAGAAAGCATCTACCATGGGGAATGGTCACACTGCAATCTCTCTCTTCCATTTCTCCTTTTGGAATTTTGGGCACACACACACCCACATGCCCATCACGTTTCTTAAGCCGCTGGATTTGGGACTCAAACCACACAGTCAGTAATGTGGCATCAACAGCCTTAACCACCATGCCACCAGCTGGTCCAGGTGTGTATTATTTTAGCCTCATGAAAACACCATATGATAGTGAAGATAAGAGAGACTCAGTGGTGGTGTGTAACCTGCTTATAGATATCAGCAGGGAAGCTGGAGGGCTGAGTTTGAACCCCCAGCTCTGTTGACTCCAAAAGTCACACTCCCATTGTAACAAACTCAATCTCCCTCTCCCTGAAACTCCATTACTAATGCTACCTGTGTAGGCATTTTATGACATGAACTTAACAAAACATTGTATACTCCTTAAAATAATAAGAAAATAAACCACTGACACAAATAAAAGAATCACTTCTGTAAATAGTCATGAAGAATAAAACAGTTATCTACACAAAAGTTATCAAAAATAAAAAATCCTAAAAAAAAAAAACCAGAACCAAAATAAAATGTATATCAGCAATGTAAGAGGTCTCTTATGTACTTGGCTTTAATCACCACCGTCATTTTCAAAATAATTTTATTATTACTTTTAAGTGTGATAAGATCTGGTTTGTGTTTTTCTTAAACAGTATAGGAGAAGAACAGAATTTTAATCCAAAAAATGTCCTAGCTAGGTAAATAAGATTTTTTTATCTACTTTAAGACACTTTTTAAAAATTCAACAATAAAATAATTACTAGGATATAAATACGTAGAGATACTTACAAGTAATACTAACCAAAAAGGACCGTATTCCAAATTCACAGATTTGCTTCCATTTACCATGAAATTTAGACGTGATCCCAGGGATAATGATTTCTGCTGGAACATAGAACTGAATTGAATAGGTCACAAAAATGCCAAAGGAATACAGGATTTTCACTGACTGATATAACCTGTTGAAAACAAAATCTGAAATTAGTCATTCTTCTTATGAATCCAACTTTCCTCCTTTTTATTTTTAATGTTAAGAATTTCCATACACAAACTTAAGCCAGAACCTTCCTAAGTTGGTAAAGAAGCCAGCTGATCTCCACTGACTCCATCTGTAGATGAACGATGAGCAATTTATTCTGACAAGCCTGCAAGACTTGAAAATGTGGCATACAAAGCTTTGGGGCATATTGCTGGGAAGATTTCATTCTGGACTAAACAAATGTTCTCAAAGTTGGACTCAGCCCCATGAAAAGCTCATGTTTTCTCAACTTTCTTATAAAAAAGTGAACATTCTAGATATCTTTGAAATCTTGAGTCATAATCTCAATGATCTATACAAAGAAGATAAGGTCTTTGTCACAGGGTTCATGCACTCACCAGAACAGAGAGAGCGAGAGAGAGAAAGAGAGATACAGAGATAGTGAGACAGAAAGTGAGAAATCATCCCCCAGGGGGAATGGCCACGCCACAATCCCTCCTCCTCCTGGGATTTTGGGCATGTACTCACATGCACCCAGGGTGAGTTTCAAGCCACTAAATCTAGGACTTGAACCATGGTCAGCCATGTGGGAGTCCAGTGCCTTAACCACTACACCACCTGCTAGACCCCAGATAAACTTAATGATAGTTCTCCTTGCTTAAAAATCTTGGTAGAAATGCCATTAGTTGCAGAAATGTCATCAATCTTAAGTCCAAAAGGAGGGCATCTAAATAGTTTCAACTTGCAAAGATCTAAACTATACATCGTACCTATGTTAAAACTGCATTAATAAGAGAAACAGAGTTGCTGGATTGAGTTGCTGTTACTATACTGTCCAAGTAAACTTCTCTTTTAGATGCCTGGTATGTCAAAACAGCACAGCAATTTTCAGTTTGGAAATTTATCTTTAGACTTACAAAGATAACTAGGTTTCTTTAGATTCCAACAAGGAGACAGCCTCCTGCCGAAACTATATGTTGGCCAGCAGGTGGCTTGGTGGTTAAGGTGCTGGACTCCCACGTGAATGACTGTGGTTCGAGTACCAGACCTAGTGGCTTGCATTCTCACTTTCCCTTTTTCTCTCTCTCCCTCTCACTGTCTCTCTCTCTGGTGAGTGCATGTGTCCTATAGCAAATCGAAAAATAAATAGAGATAAATATATGATTCTTTTAAAAATGGGTATACATAGATAACATAGATAACACTTAGAAACTGCATCCTTTCACTATGGGAAATATTAACCATACAAAAAATAGGATGATCTATGCTTGAAAATGGAATCTATTATACTGATAGCAAAAAGAAATTAGCATCTCAGTAAAGGGTAAAAATGTATATTTTAATAATTATTTTGTAGTCAATATGCGGAATAAGATTATGAAAGGGGGAACAATATTTCTCAGTAAAAACGATAAGTTTTAAAAACACAGGCTTTCGAAATTTGCAAGGCTTTTACACTTTCTCTATGTTGGCTAACAAACCAATCTTTGACCCAAATTTTCAGGGATGGACATCTTTAAATTGTTGAAAAGCCAAGTTGGAAAATAAGTTGTTGCCTGATTCTTTCTCTCAAGGATGAAGACAGAAGCTGCCTTTGAAAATAACCTGACCTCAGTTTGCTTCTTGGATCCTTCTAAATTCAGGTTGAGAAGCCTGAAGGTTTAGCTCTGTCCAGAAGAAAAGAAGTTATTTTAACTAAGGACTAGCTATAATCCTCACCTCGGCTCGGTTTAAAACTAAGACAACTATGGTTATCTAGCACTCATCACTAGTTTGAATGACTTGAGCCAGAAATGTTCACTAGAATGTAACATTTACCAAACAAAATTCTCTGTAAGGAAATATTTGTCTTGACTTGCTTTCTTGCTTTTCCCTATTTCTGTCATTTCTTAGGATACTGGTTCTAGGCTTTCCTCTAAATGAAAAGCAGGTGTCTAGCCAGGCATTCTTGTTTTTTAATTTTTTTTTATTTTATTTACTCATCATTTATTTTAATTTGACCAGACACACACACACACACACACACACAGAGAGAGAGAGAGAGAGAGAGAGAGAGAGAGAGAGAAAGAGAGAGAGAGAGAGAGAGGGAGGAAGCGAGAAAGTGAGAAAGCAAGCCACCAGGCCCAGGACTCAAACCATGGTTGGCCATGTGGGAGTGTCCAGCGCCTTAACCACCACGCCATCTGCTAGTCCCTAGCCAGGCATTCTTGAATAGTAATGAGAGTCTTAACTAGAACCATTCTAACTGGAGAGCCTTAACAACTAGGGGAGAGGTGAGAGGTAGGGACCACAGGAAAGGGGAGGATTCATTAGAGCTATTACAGAGGCAGGTCACCCCAGGAAGGAGTATACCAAAAGCAATCCCACTTATTCTTGCCCACGCTCTTTACCATCCAGGGACAGGAACTTCTGAACCTCAGTGTGTGCATACTCCCACTTTAGTCCCAGCTCTCATAAGATTTTCCTTAAATGTTTTAGTGAATAAAGGAAGGGAAGAATTCTGAGATTGCTTCCACCTACACTTTATATTTGACATTAAAAAAAGACTTGTCAAATTGGCCCACCCACAGTGGTACATTGCTGCTAAAAATACTCATCAAATTTATCACTAAAATTACCAAGTTTTAATTATCATTTTTAAGATTTAATCTAAATATTATTCTAAGTAGGCAGAAATACCACTCTATTTTCTAGACATACTGCTGTCTGAAAAGATGACCTCTATTACCATATGTCTTAGCCTTGGTTCTCTTACACTAAGCCTTCTTAAGATTCTAGCCCATTAAGTTTCTAGTTTCATATCATTATAAAAAAGGGGGGGGCGGTGCTGACCCCATTGTGTGGCAGTTAAATGCTATGAGTAGCGAACCAGATCTCTCATGGTTCAAGTCCCAGCCCTGGTGGCTTGAAAAACATGCCAGGTGCATGTGGTATGAGTATTCGCAATTCTGACAGGATGGAGAAATGGAGAAAAAGGATTGCACAGTGACCACACCCCACTGGAGGGATACTTTCCCTCTCTTTCTTTCTGGCAAATGCACCTACTCTCTGGCAATTAAAAAAACAGAACTGCAGGGTACAGGAGCTGCCTTAATCGTGGTTAAGGCACTGGACTCCCACATGGCTGACCACAGTTTGAGTCCTGGATCTGGTGGCTTGCTTTCCTACTTTCCCTCTCTCTCCATCTTTCTCTGCTCAGATTGGTCACATTAAAAAATTAATAAATAAAAATAAATAAATTACTAAATTTATTTATTAATAATAAATAAATAAAAATCAATCAATCAATTAATTAATTCTTTAAAAAGAAACCAAAGTGCATTTTATGGAAACCAAATTATATAATAAATGATAAAATGGGCTGATGAAATAAATACTAAACAACTCTTGTTTGTGGTCATGACTCCATTTTGAACTTTTATTTATTTATTTATTTTTTTAATTTGACCAGAGAGACAGAGAGAGAAAGGGAAAGTAAGAAAGCAAGCCACCAAGGGTCTGCGATTCAAACTCCAGTTGGCCATGTGGGAGTTGAGCACCTCAACCACCACACCGCCTGCTGTCCCTCCTCCTAAAATATTTAAAACATGTTCTCATGTTGAAATACATTTGTAAAATGTCAGCCAAAGTAAATTAAGACCGAAAAGAAGAAACGCTAGCACACTCCATGTGTGTCCCTGGTGCAACTTGGAAACTCTCCAGGGCACAGTCCTCTGTCATGGCTGACTTCCTCTGCACATGGTCCTGAAAGCAACGAACACCAGGACTTAAATGATTACTGACTGGTAGGCAAATTCTCACCAGGGAGCCAGTCAGAAGGCAGAATTTCTGCTCTTGTTAGTTTTCACTAATCTGGTGAGAAAGTTAAGGTTTCACAGACTTAGTTATCAAAGTAGCCAAAGTAGCAAGAATTTAGCATTTATTCTTTGCATTTATCAAAATTAAGGAGTTACTTTCCATTTATTTGCAAGGGAGTGAGTCTGCAAGGTAATCACAGTCAATGGCTTTTAACATTTTCCGAAGGACAACCTCTGGAAGATGGAAAAATCATATATGTTGCTACATTTGGCAGAATATGATTTTAATACTAAAGAGAACATTAAGATGCACCATTTTACTTTATTACTCATAATGAATCACAATGCGCTGTGAAAGAACTTTAGGCAGATATAATGTGAAGATGATCAGTAAAATAGTGAGGACCATACATTATTTGATATATGACTTTACTAGAAATGCAGTATCTTTGGCTTTTAGGCAGCAAGGACAGGTATTATCTTTTTATAACACCGCATCCATATTAAAAGAACCCATGTTTTACTCCTCTACTTGACTCAAATTTGGAACAAGTTACAGTTTTCTAAATCTTTTTTTTTTAAATTAATGAAACAGAGAAGTATCTTTATTTTATTTTTTTGGAGAGATTTTCGCTATAGGGTGCATGCGCTCACCAGACAGAGAAAGACATAGAGACAGAAAGCGAGAAATCACCCCCCTGGTGGGGTGGTCATGCCACAATCCCCTCTCCTCCATTCTCCTCTCGGGATCTTGGGCACATACGCACACATGCCCGGCATGAGTTTTAAGCCACCGGGTCCGGGAAAGAAACCGCAGTTGACTACGTGGGAGTCCAGCGACACAGCCATTACGCCAACTGCTGGTTCCCAGTTTTCTAAATCTTAAAAAAAAACCCACAAGGATCCTTAAGTTCATAGATGGTTTCCTCTGAGAATTACCAAAAAAGAAACCTATATTATACAAATAAAGAAATCACAGTAAAAAATTTAAACATTTAAGCTACATATCGAAGAGCATAGCTCATCATTGAATATGATACGTTATGTGTATAAAATACGTAAGGGACGATAACAAACTCACGTCCACCTACCACACATCCTGGGGAAGGTTTAAAGTTATGCTGCCTTTGATTTCGTCCCGGAAGCACATGTATCCCAAAGTGGCTAATGTTACATACAAAGCTGTAACAATTCCCATGCCGATGTTCAACGCCTGGGGGAAGCGTTTTGACTCTTTCATTTGGTTTTCCAGTGGAAGGACCTAAGAAAAGAATATAATTCCTTTTTTAAAGTGAAGATGATACAAGTCATTCAAAATAGCACACTGTCTCTTATACATACAAATTGGTCTTTTTATAATTTAAACATGGATCTCTTTTCCTTTTAAACACATATAATTGATGAAGTATCTTCCTATGTGCTATATATTCTTTTTGCACTACATATTTTTAAATTTTTATAAAGATTTAAAATCAGTTCTTGGCAGGAAAATCTGTCAGCCTCTCTCTCTCTCTCTCTCTCTCTCTCTCTTAACTACCCTTTCGATTTTGGAATAATTTAAGAACTATAGAAAAGTTGCAAAGATAACATAGTGAGCTTCCATATAGCCCTGATCCAGCTCCCCTACTGTTAAGATCTTACGTTACCATGGTGCATTTGTTATAACTAGGAACAAACACTGGCACATTACTATTAACCAAGCTTCCTATTTCATGTGGATTACATTAGTTTTTCCACCATACCCCACTGCATTTCGTCACCACCCCTTAGTCTCTGCTAGTCTCTGAGAGTTGCTAAGTCTTTCCGTACTGTTGGTCACCTTGACAGTTCTGAGGAATACCGTTTAGGTGTTTCACATAATGTCCCTTTATTTGGGTTTATCTGATGTTTTCCTCATGGCTAGATGGGATTACAGGTTTTAGAGAATACTACACAGGGAAGTGCCATTCTCATCACTCATATTATCAACAAGGTTTTTCACTGGTGAAGTTTGTTGATCACCTCGGGTAGTTTGCCTGTTTCTCTAATATGATGCTGTTTTGCTCTCCCCTCACCATACTCCGTTTACTGAAAACAAGCCTCCAATCCAGTTCACGCTTCAGAGAGGGGAACTAGCAATACCTCCTGGAGGGAGAAGTATGTACAGAAATTATTTGCGATTTTCCCTTAAGCACTGATTAACTTAATCGTTTATTTATATTAGCCTGGACTCATGTATATTTGTTTTATTCACTGAGTTATAATCCAATAAGGTACTGTTATTTCCTTACTCATACTGTTCTACTTTCACCATTGTGAATTCTATCAAGTTGGCTCCCGTGTCATTTTGACATGCTCCATTCTGTTGTTTCTTTGAGTATTTCTTTACTTTCTTAAACTACAAGATGCTCTAGATTCGGCCTAAATGTCCTTGCTTCAGCCCTACAATCAGTCATTTTTCCCAAGAACTTTTGCTGGAGAATGGTCTTTAGAAATCAGGACCTGGGGGCTGGGTGTGCTCATTGCTATGGGGTATCACTGCTTGCAGTCCTCTTGGGAGACAGAGCGAGGACTACACGCATGTACATAACTCATCTACACACACATCCATCACTGTTCCTATTTCTATCCGCTGGCATCTACTGTCCGTCAACTTTAGGAAGACTAGTAAGTGATTTTCATTATGTGAAAAAATTGAATCTTTAAAGAAAACAGAAAAAGGCTAATTTAAAAATCAAGCTCTCATGGACCAGCCAGTGGCGTGGTAATTAAGGTGGCCCGATCCCACACCACTGACTATACAGCTGGAGTTCTGGACCTGGTGGCTTGAGAAACATGCCAGGTGTGTGTGTATACATGCACAAAATCCCAAGAAGAGGGAGAAATGAAGGAGAAGGGATTACAGCAAGACCATCACAGATAAGGAGATGCTTGCTTGCTCACTTTCTCTCTCTCTCTTTCTCTGGGGAGTATACACACCCTCTGGAAGAATTTAAAAAGAAACAAAAAATGAAAGATCAAATCTTTTAGACAGACCTTCAGAGCTTTAATCACACAATTCAATCATACAGTGAAAGATACCAAGCGACAATAAGAGCAAGCTTACTGCATGCTTACAGTATGTTAGGTGTTATTCTAAAACCTCTGAATGCAGCATCCCACAGTCCTCATGGTAACCATATGAGATAATAACTCTGACATTAACCCCACTCCCCATGGAGTCAGTCAGTAGCTTATGGGAACATTAACTTAGCAGTGGAAAAGAGAGAAGAGAACAGTTTGGATGCTGCAGATCCTGCAGACTGAAAGACAGGGCTGTGCTCAAGAATGGGACCAAGGCAGCTAGAAAAAAAGAAAGAGAAAGAACTCAGTGTTTCCTGAGGCTTATTCTGTGTCACACGACATTGCAGGTGATTTGGGTGTCATCTCCTTTATTGAACAGGTTTGAGAAATATGAAAGGAGAATCGGCTTGCCTCAACTATTGATTGGAATGGGGACCCAAGGACAGAATGAAAAGAATTACTATGATGTTTCAAACTAAGCAACTGAAATTAAAACTAAAAAAGAAAGAGGAATGAGAAAACGAAGATAATTTTGAATAAAAAGTTTGTATCAGACTTTGGCGTAGTTAACTCTGTGATGTTAGAAACAACACCTAATTGGAAATGTCCAAGAGTTCACCAGAATTCAGAAATGAGAATCTACAGCAATGTTTGTAACAGTGATAACTGAAGTTGTAAGAATTTGAGAATTCCATGGGACCAGAAGATGGCATAATGGTTACGTCACTGGACTTCCTCATTGCCAACTGCAATTTGAATCCCAGACCCAGAGGCTTGAAACTCACACTGGGAGTATACATGTGCGTGCCCAAAATTCTGAGAGGAGAATGGAGAAGGGATTGTGGCATGGCCATGTCCCCAGGGGGTGATTTTTTGCTTTCTCTCTGTCTCTCTGGTGAGTGCACATTTCCTGTACAAAAATCTCTCAAAAAAAAAAAAAACATGTTTTAGAGAATTCCTAAAGGAGAATTTAGAGAAGACAGAAATCAAAGTAAAATGGTATAAAATTGTCTTTTAGATCTGTTTTGACTGGGGTTCACATAATAGATGTCTACAAATGGTTTTGTTCCCTAACCAAACCATCAGACTACAAGACATGTTATAAACAAAATAGATGGCAATATTCTATTTTTTTCCAAATCTATAAATTCTAGGCTATCAATGGAGTGGAAGCATCTTTAATGGAAATATTTAAGATCTCAGAATTCTCAGAAAAATTGTATCTTTTGGTTTTAGCTTTATGACAACATTGTTTCTCAAAGCACATGATAGCCCAAATCTAAGAGTTCATACTAGACTCTTCTTATGAAAAAAAAAAAAAAAAAAGGTTAGCTTTGTAACTATTTCAATTACCTTAGCTTTATGGTAACATTGTTTCTCAGAGCAAACATAATAGCCCAAATTTAAAAGAAGTGTTCATACTTGACTCTTCCTATACAACTGTTAACTTTGTAACTATTTGAATTTGTGACAAATAATGTAGTCCATAAAACATGTTTGGGATGTGCCTGAATAGCAGCATTACAGATAAAACAAAACTGGCTATGTGTTCATTATTTTTGAAGTAGTGATGCTTATACAGGTGGTTATACTACTCTCTAAATTTTACATAGGTGTGAAACTATCCATAATAAAATGTTAAAAATTATCTAGGCTAATTTTCTCATTTTATATATAAAGAAAGATAGAATTATAGAGCCTAAGTGATTAAATTCTGGTTAGTGGACCAACTAAACTATAATTCAAGTCTATCATACAAAGTAGAAATCATTTTCTAGTAATAAAGAAAACTGGAACAACAAAGTAAAGACACGCTTCTTTAAAATAAATTAAATACATCTTATAATTTTTTATAGCTGAACTATATAAATCTTTATGCTGACTTAAAATTTAATAAACTATTGATAATAATAACTAAATTCTTACCACTCCTATGCCTTCAAAAGCAAACACAGCAGTACCAAAAAAGAGGGGGTATTTCTTCCATCCAGCCACTATTGGAAGGTTATGGGGATCTGGCATGTTCTGGAGAAAGTACAAACAAACAAATAAAAAGAAAGGTTACATCTTCCCTTATTGTGAAAAATTTTAAATGAAAAGAGCAAATTCATATACTTCTGAGCTTTGCAACAGAAATGTGGGTTACAAAAGTGAATACGACTTTGCATAAACACTTCAAGCGTCCTATGTTAAATGTAGCCAAGCTGTTAGGATTTCTCTGCCAAAAGCAACCATTTCCCTTATGCCTACACAATTCATCTGATCGCCCCATTACCTGTTTCCACCTGCAAGTAACTCCCAGGCTGTACACACAGGGTATAGCCCCTGCCACAACAGGAAATATATAAGCATATCCAACGTCTGGGCTGAGAGATGTCGAGTCAGTTATCAACCGCTGCGCTTTGTGCCACCACGAAATTCACTCTCCACTCTGCTTTCATTGCTCTTTTAGTTCTTGATAGCTGGTTGCTGAGTTTGGCTTTCTACTCATAACTCTGTTGCTCCTAGGACAGGTCCCCTTGTGGCCATAGAGCTGAGCCTTGGACCTGATTGTCGTTACATTTATTATTTGTGCACATATGCCACAACTATGGCTGTGATTGCATGGTCCTGGCTTCTAGCCCTGTTCCAACCCTTACTGACAAATTCACACACTGCACGTCTTGTTCAGGATGTCTGGCTCCACAATGTCTGGCTTCAGCTACAGCAAGTCTGGTTTCTCCTCTCTTCACTATCATGTGTTCTTGGCTTTATCTCATGGGAAGTAGAATTCAAGGCCAAGGAAAGAAGATGATGAAAGAAACTGAAGCGTGAAAGCATGTGGATACTGTGGAGGTAATGGCGAGGTCCAGTATGTCTCAAGCATGGGTAGAATTTGCCATAGAATGGTGATACAGGACTAAACACATATTCTAGGCTCAGAATAGGAGTTTTAGAAAGGGTATTAAAATGTTAGGATTATTTGAAAATACCAGTGTTATTCAAGGCAACTGGGTGCTATTTTACTTCTCCATGTACTTACCAGCTCATGTCATTCCCTCTACCTAGGGGACATCCTTTTCCTGCACCACTAACAACTTCACATTCAGGTAAGGAATCATGAACTCAAGAAAGTCACGTGATCCTCCTGCCTGACTCCTTCCTCTCTACACACTAGGAGAGAGACACTACAGCTTCTAAAATCCAGAGGGAAAAGAAATGAAACCCAGACTCATCATAAATGTTTGTAAAAAAATTGCTAATGGAGATTTTATAACAACTACCTCAGAAGGAAGACATAAGACAGGCTAGAGCAGGAGAGACTAGAACAGGGATTGTTAAACTTTCTTGGGTCACTGAGCCTTTGAGAGATAAAAGCTTTGTAGCGGCTCAACAGAAAAAAAATGCATGTATGCTAAGAGAAGCCCTAACGTTTACAACTGCAAGGAATTAGCAGATCATCTGAATCCCATCAACAGATTCTCTTACACAAACCGAGTTAAGAATCCCCAGATTTGTACAATGAATGAGGTCGATGCACATGCTTCAGATAAATGGGTTTTAGACTAGTGTGGTGGCAATGAACTGAAACAGCAGCAGCACGGAGAGGTTCAGAAGTAAACAAATATTATGGGATTACCTCTACACACCCATCTCTTGTGACTAGATCTAATCTTAAAGGAATAAGCAACATACTTAGTTCTTTGCTTCACATTAAGCACTGTCCTAAGAGCACATTCCTGAATCCCACAATAACTCTGAATGCATAGATGTTACTATTTTTTGAAGTACTGCTGCAAAGCCCCAAAACATATTTACCAAGATTCAAAACCAGATCTGACCACAAAACCTTGCTTTTCATCTTTACATCATATACTTTCCTAATTTAAAAAGTCCCTGAAAAGAAATCGTTTCCTGACTGTCTGCTGTGTGCCACCTATGAAGGCGGGTCCTTCACGTATCATTACTTTTACCTCTGAAATAAAGAGAAGTTTAAGTTATATACAAATATCTAATGAGTAGTTAAAAATATGCTGAACTTACCCTGACAACATATTGATAAATTATCACGAGACTGACAGCCATAGAAACATTGGCAAGGAATGAAAGCACAAACAGATTCTTTAGCTCACGAATGAAGACCAAGAGAATTATAAATGGAAGAAAGCAAAGCATGTATATCCTGAGGTCGACACTTCTTCTCTCGCATGGATTTGACGAATTGGTGCTATTTGAAATGAACACCTTGCTCTCCAGGAATCCTTCATGAACCTATACAGGGTTACCAGGAGAATAAGGAAGGGAAACTTGCATCAACTTATAATTGTAAACAAGAGATACAAAGAAAAACTACGATCTACACACCAATGAATTCCTAGGACATACTTTACAGTAAATAATTTACCTGTTTTTTCAAGATACTCTGGCTTCCTAAAAACATATACATATATATATATATATATATATATATACACACACACACACACACACATACATACATATACACAAATATATATAATTTACCAAAAATGAGAATAACATCTTCTTTCTAAGATAACTTATTTTATTGTCACTGTAAAAATGAAGTTCATTAGAAAATTATGGGGTTGAGTTTTCTAACTTATTCTGAAACTTTGGGACTATCATATTCAGACTAAAGATCTGCTTCTGAGATCATCAACGTTGGGAACACATTTGTCTACACTGGCCATTGGATATTCTACCTTAGCTTTTTTTTTTTTTCAGAATAGGAAACAAACTCTAAGTACCTCTTAGAAATAAGCGTAAAATAGTCAGAGCAAAATTTAAAACCATAGCCCAAGTTTATAAATCAGGCCACTTGGCCTCCACTTTGACATTCCTCCCTACCTATTGTATTAAGAGGCCAACAAATCAGAAGTTTAAAATCAAATTCTAATGTGATTAATAATTCAAGTGTTTCTACTTTAATTTTACATTCATAATCCATAAACTATCATCACTAAAAGTAGCAGTATCTATTAAAAGTCCACTACATTCATGCAGTTACATGATAGACAGTAAACTTCTGTTAAAACAAAAAACTTCGACAACATAAAGCAACTTACCTTAATGCTTATTCAGTCACTTCCATAACCCAATTGTCATATTTTGAAAGAAATACAATTACTTACAGGCTCTATATACTAAAAAACTATCTGATTCAATTAACCACATCATCCAACTTACTAAAAGAGGAATCGAAGACTTATGAAATTATCTTAAAAACTTACAGCCGAGGCAGATCATACTAAAATTTGAATACCAGTGTAAACCTACTGTCCCCTCTTTTGAAGACAGTATTATCACCTCTCTAGATATATTCTTAAGAAACATATCCTGTAGTAATAATAATAATAGCTAGAATTGTTTAGTACTTTCTGTGCATCTGGTATGGAACTTTATTACTGCTTTACATACAATCTCTCATTTAATCCTCAAAATGACACATTGAAGTTGGCAGTAATATTCATTTTTAACTTGCAGTTGAAGAAACTGAGGGTTAGAGGCTTTAAAAAAAAACAAACTTGCATAATATCAAGCGAGTATGTGGCAGAGTTCTGGGATTCAAACCCCGTATGAGACTCCAGAACCCAGTTTGTAACAGCTACGTGTAAACCTGATGAAAACAGAGCAACCCAGAAAGAGGGATCCTGTAGTAGTCACCTGGCCTCTGCTCACAGATCTTGCTAGCTTTATGAATATTAAGACAAATCAGAAGTTATACATAAAATGTCTGCTATGATTAATAATCTGAGTATTTCTTTCAATATAATTTTAGACTTACAACCCACAAAAAGCAATGTTTAGTGTCACTACAAATATACACATAACCATAGACAGCAATGAGTGAATCTACTGGAGTTTTAAACTGGACTAACAAACCCTGATTATACCATGCGACATTTAAGAAATGCATAGCTTACTCCTAACTAGCCATCAAAACTTTTTATTCTATTTTTCATCATCTGAAATAGAAGCAAAATTGATCATTTGCATTACTTGGCTTTTAAGGATGTATAGGATTGTTGACTGAATTTTCTCAGTAACCAAACATCTAGAGTCAAGTACTTCTTGATAATTAAATTAGAGAGTGACCGTAGTCAAGCTCTAACAAGGATACCTGGCAAGATAAAAATAATTACACAACCAATTTTTTAAAAGGCTGTTTAAATTATCAGGTACTTAGAGATCTGAAATTAACTCTACCACAAATCTCTTATAATATTTTACCATTCTTTGGCAGGAAAAACTCTTAAAATTCTCAGGATTAAAAAATAAAATAAAATAAAATAAAAATGTAGATACATACCTAGAGCAAGATTCAGGTAAACATTTGAGTCCTTTGGTGCCCTCTAGAGACAGAAATTGGCTATCTACTAGGACTTCCTATGATCTCACATGTTTACCAAAATGTAAAACACTGAAATAAATATTATAAAATAAAATTACTAAATTCAGTTGTTTCCGCTTAGAGCCCAAACTTACTAAAATCTACTATTTATTAACTTTTCAATTATTTAGTAGTTTAATGGTTAAAATTGCAAAGGTAAATTATGTTCTTTACTAAAATGAAGTGAAAAATTAGTCAGAATACCCTGTATTCATACACTGTTTTACATTTTACAAAGGCTTTCACAAACCTTGTAAGCTGAGTTTCACAGTAAGTTTATGAGAAACAATGGGAGATTTTGTTACTATTCTCATTTTACAAATAAGAAAACTGAGGCTTGACCAGGAATAACAAGGTCTTGCCCAATGTATGAGTTAAAATGGAAAGAGCAAGGATTTGAACTCTTATCTTCTCACCCCTCAATGGACTTTGGTATCACAACATGTGGTAGAAACTAATTAGTGTAATTTATAGTGTTAATTAACTGAGATACAGTATGACCAAGGCTATTTTTAAAAGTGTTATGGAAGTCAGGAAAAAAAAATCAATAAATTTTGTCCAGAGATAAAGAAAAGGAAACCACTGATGAGATAGTCACATATACTTATATATGTATAGGGTTTCTTTAAATATAATCACATCATCATTTTGCATTAAAATACTTAAAAGATATCTTTCTCTATATTAATATGACAATGCTTAATAGAGCAGGTAGATATGAATAGTGACTACTGATTAAAATAATGATTAAAGAACAGCAAGGTAACATAGGAATAATATTAGTCATACAATGTGCCTTGGCATTGGTTTGATGGGGTAGTTTTTATTTCAGTGCTTTGCATGTTTGTAAATAGACTGTAACTATCCACCAAGGCTGCAAACTACTTTCTCATAAAGCAAGCCTTCATAATAGGAGAGGATTACAGAAAACTATACTTTTTTTTAATATAGTACATTTTAAACAAAGGTAGCAATGATTGCATTTTAGTAATGAAATTTTTTTTACAGTTTTTGCCATAGGTTATGTGTGCTTCTTGAAGAAAGGCAGAGAGACGGAAAGTAAGAAATCATCCCCCAGGGGGTATGGCCACTCCACCATCCCCTCTTCTCCATTCTCCTCTGAGGATTTTGGGCATGCACGTACATGTGCCTGGTGTGATTGCCAAGCCACCTGGTCCACAATTCAAACCATACTCAGCCATGTGGGAGTCCAGCATCTTAACCACACCACCACCTGCTGACCCCTGAATATTACATTTTTAACTGCATTTTTTAGACAGCTGGGTAAAGCCTTTATGTTTCTTTAGAGAACATCAATGTAAAGCATCTGTTCCCAAATTATCTCTGTATATATGTGCTTTTGAGATCTAAATTTAAAGTAACTATACTTATTAGGAAATTATGTCATATTCTGATCTGAAAGAATCAGCATTACTGGCGTTATGGCAAGAACAGTAAAATCAACAACGATGACAGAAATCTAACCTGCAAAATGTAAGACTAACGGAAGACCTACAAAGGAAAATGGTTTAGGAAAGGAATCCATTTTTCTATTCAACCACGGCTTCCACAGAAGAAACATGATGCTAGAATTAGGGTATCAGAAGAAAAATTACCTCACTACCTGGAGAGAAGCACTTACCTGTTTCACATTTTCAGCTAAGAAGACAATGTAAACACTGCAGAATCCCAGCTGTGTGATCACCAGAAAAAAGTCAACCACACTCCTGAAATGAGATAGCCACAGATAAGTACCAGGGAGAGCTGCTAAAATGTCAATGTATTTTATTTCTCTTTTTAACTGCTTTAAAATATTTTGTAATGGTATATATTCTTTTTGTTTTCTTAAATAATAAACATTTAAAACATTCATTTTCTACAAATGGTCAATATGTCACTAGAATAACTGAAGAACAGAAAGGATACTAAAGTAAGCTAAAAGGCCAAGATTTTCTTATCATTATTTCTGAAATTCAATAGTTTAAGAATAGCTGTTAATAAAATTATTTCATAAAAACGTTTACTCTCTCAGATTAGGCCCATCTCTACTGCTTCTCATTATCATTTTTAGACCCATCCAGCGTATTTCCTACTCCTCCCAGCTTCATGCCATTTGTAAATGTGATGAGGATACTCTGCTGTGAAAATCACTGATTAGAATAGAGAATGGGAAAGAACAGAGGCAGGGTCCTACATCATAACATGAGAGACCACTTCAGTAGGTTTTCTCTGTTCTCATCTCACGATTGTGAGACTGTAATGTTTTTGGCCCAAAACAACAACCACAAAAAGTATTTTTGTGAGATACCCTTAAAAAACTCCAGCTACATAAAATAGCATACAGAAGTGGAGAAGAGCTCTCACCAGAGATAACAGCCAAATTAGCAGTATTTAGGTATGGCACTATTCAAGGTACCAATCGCCTGCACGCGAATATTCTGCTCAGACTTCTTCATCGCGGTCTGTAAACAATGAGTGAGTCCTGTAGTGCACACTTATAACGCACTGCAGTCTCCTGTCTGATCATCAGTATCAATCTGTCACGCAGTGGGGTCTATGCAATCTGCAGATTCTCCTCCCATCTGAAGCTGGAAGGGTCCTTGCTTATTTTCATTTCTGCCATAACTCCACAGTTCTCAATGGTTCTTCAGGGACCTCGCTTGTGTGTTACCTGGTACCATGAAATTAATTCCAGTCTCTGCTTTCTGATGAATTAAGTCTCTCTGAATTCATCTTTTTTTTTTTTTTTGACAAGTTTTTGCTATAGGGCTCATGTGCTCGCCAGACAGACAGAGAAAGACAGAGAGATAGAAAGCGAGAAATCATCCCCCAGGGGGGATGCCCATGCCGCAATCCCTTCTCCTACATTCTCCTCTCAGGATCTTGGGCACGCACGCACATGCGCCCAGTGTGAGTTTCAAGCCACAGGGTCCAGTACCCGAACCATGGTCGACTACGTGGGAATACAGCAACATAGCCATTACACTAACTGCTGGTCCCTCTCTAAATCCATCTTTGATTTTAGTGTCCATCAACAATCCTCCCAGTCACTTTTATAATATCATAGAACAAGTAAACAAAGCTGCCTCTAGTCTGGGGCCAAAGGAAGAAGATGGGGTTTAGGGTTCTAGGTTCTGGGGGCAAGTCTCTAGGCACTAGGCTCTATTTCCTTCCTTCTCCTACTCAGCATATCAGGAACAATGAGCAGCTCATAAACAAATCTAACCTCTTGAAAATCTCCTGAAAGGCAATATTCACCATGAACTACTCTCCTAACACTTCCCGTTACTTAATTCCCACTGCATACATAATTTGTACCATAGTTAGCACTTTATTGATGACTTACACTTTTTCTAGTCCTGTATTCATTCATCTGACTTTGCTAAACCACATCCACTTATAACAAAGCTACATTTAAATAGTAAGGCAACATGGAGCCCGCCAGTGGTGTACTGATTAAGGCGAATGGATCCCACATGACAGACCACATGGTTCCAGTCCTAGACCCAGTGGCTTGAAAAACACACCTGGAGCATGTTTGTGTGTCCAAAATCCCAAAAGGAGGAAGAAAGGAAGGAAAAGGGATTGTGGCGTGACCATTCCCCATGGGGGGAGGGGGAGTTCTTTATGTACTCCCCACACTGTAGTAAGCAAACGGCCTCTGAACAAATTTTTTTTTTTTTTTTTTTTTGGAGAGGTTTTCGCTATAGGGCGCATACGCTCGCCAGAGAGACAGAAAGCGAGAAATCACTCCCGGGGGGGATGGCCATACCGCAATCCTTTCTCCTCTATTCTCCTCTCGGGATCTTGGGCATGCACAAACACGCTCCCGGCATGAGTTTTAAGCCACCAGGTCTGGGACCTGAACCACAGTCGACTACATGGGAGTCCAGCGACATAGCCATTACGCTAACTGCTGGTCCCGACATTTTAAAAAAAAAAAAAAAGACAATAAATGTGACTCTATATCCACACCTCAGATATATGAGCATGTAGCTAACCACCACAACTTTATGACTACATTTTTCTTCATTTAAACAATTACTGAATACAATTATGTCATTGGTTATCCAGGTGATTTATAAATATCACATTTACCCACAATAATCCAAGGACAGTAAACTGAAAAATAGTAGAGATTTGAACCCAAATCTGTTTAATTCTAAAGGTTATTTATGTTTCCCCCTTCTTTATCATACTTTTATTTATGTATCTTGCCAGATGAAAATACTTAAACATTGACATAATTTCAACCTGCAGATATTAATAACACAGCAAGGACCTACCGTCCCCATGCGGCCTGCTTCTGAAGACAACTCCAAGGACTTATTTCCATAGCAAAACTCACAGTGTCACTATAACCTAAGGTTGGCTTTTTAAATCTGTAATTAAAAAAAAAATG
>NW_006160204.1:3356096-3374459 GCF_000334495.1 Tupaia belangeri chinensis
AAATTTTAAGTTGGTCTATAAAATGATTCCTTGAAAAGAACATCAAACAGGTGGAATTATCCAATGCTGACCTATGCATGGACAGATGAGTTTTAAAAATTTCAAGATCTGCATATTCCTAAATCATGACTCATGAACTTTAAAAACTGTATGCCCTTTCCAGCTGTGTATTAATTTTAATCTACTGCTAAGGGGTAGCTGTAGAATTCATATAACCTAGTATTTGTGCTTTGCCGATTTAAATATTTCAGTTCCTGGAAAGCCAACTACATCGTTCATCTACATCATTTTATTCTTAGAACAGTATTATTTAATAATACATATACACACAGCTTTATACTTTCACATAACCTATGCCATCTAGTCTTCAAAACAGTCCCATGAGGTCATATTATTTCTCCATTTTTTTCTCCTCTCATTTCTTGGGCATAGTTATTTAAAGATCGTAAATGGGGACCAGCAGATGACATGATGGTTATGTTGCTGGACTCCCATGCACAATCACAGTTTGAGTCCCAGATCCAGCAGCTTAAACTCATGCCAGGCATGTGTGCATACACGCCCAAAATCCTGAAAGGAGAATGGAGAAGGGATTGTAGTCTGGTTGTCACCCCTGGCGGTGGCGGGGGAGTGATTTCTTGCTTTCTGTCTGTCTCCTTGGCAAGTGCATGTGCCCTATAACAAAAATCTCTCTAAAAAATAAGATCATAAATGATTAATCCAAAGTCTAGAGAATTTAGTAACAACAAAAAGAGTAAATATTAAAACACCATTCTATTAAAATAGAAAATATTTATTTTGAGAAATGGGTCTATTATCCAGGATAATCATTTCATGACACAAAAATTAAGAAAATATTAAGAGAATATATATATTTGGACTATTCACAAACCCATACATTGGTAAAGACTACCAAAGGTATAAAATCCATAACTAAATTACTAAATGAATTAAAGACCACTACACTGTGACTAAAAGTTGTATCATAGCCTCTGTTTCCTCTATTGAGCTATCCTGATATTTACCATTTACACCAAGTGAACGAAACCATTCTATTTTCACTAATTAGGCCACCTTTTAAAAACAAATACATCTTGATCAGATTTAAATAATACAAAATGCTACTATCTGGTTTGATTTTTTTTTTAAGCAAAAGGACTAAACTTGGGTAATGGTAGCATGGAAATTATACAAAGAGTCTTTATGATCATGCTTTCTTTAGCCAGGGTGAACATGGCTTAGGTGATAAAAGCTAAAGGTTGAAGTATAAGCAAGTAGAGGTTCATGTTGCCTACATCTAAGAGAACTTTGTTCCTCATAACTATGCCAATTATGATGCCACTGATTCACAAGGGGTTTAAATTAATTCTGTGGGGTAGGATACCAAAATTATTAGTGTTCATTGTTCTTTGTCCTATTAAAATATTTCAATATATAAAAATACCGTAATGTTAATACACAAAGGAAAAAAACATTGTCATTCATATGCTGGTCATTAATGATGAGTGTGGCACAATTTTTAAAAATAAATTATCATGCACTTCAAAAAAAAACACTACCATCTTTCATATTCACTGTCTTAGACTTGTCTATGTAACAAATCAAGGAAACACAACTTCTAGGTACAAACACAGTGGAAATATAAGACTTTCTGATGCTCTAAATAAACATGCAGCTTTAAGATAAAATTAGTAGACTTAACAAATCCACATTTACCTCTGACATAGAAAGTGACTGCAACGTACCAATATGTGCATACAGTGAACAGAAATAATTCCTATAAACACAAGGCTGATGGGTCCAAGCTGTGGGAAAGAAAATTGATAAGGGTTAACTATTTAAGGTGAACAAAAATTGAGTAACGTTTTAAGCAATGAGTCAAAAAGACCACTCATTTGCAGTGAATAAATATTTGTTGGACAAAATAGTAGTCGTCTGCATAAGGGGAAAGTAATAAACTGGATGCAGAAACAAATTCCAAGTAATATTTAAGACAATCACCTTTCCAGCTTAGCTACCTGAGCTTGTGAATATACAGTAAAGACACACAACTAAGTAGCTTAGAATCACAACATCACATTTAACATCAGATGGCAAGACTACAGTTATCATTGTCTCACCAATATAACTACAAGCAACTACTCGTCTTTATCTAAATGAACAAAAAAAGATACGATTTCAAACTAGGTTGTGGGTAATTCACTTCTATAGACCATTCATCGAAGACTGAGTCAGAAATTGTGCTTAGAAAAATCATTTCAAATAATGGTACATGATAAATTTCAAATATTTCAAATAAAATTGATGCCTAGATTATCAATACACAATGAAAATATTGCCAAAGTTTATTTTTATCATCACAAGTTTTCTGTTTGTTTGTTTTTTGCTGTAGAGTGCATGTACTCTCTGGAGAGACAGAGAAAGACAGAGAGACAGAAAGCGAGAAATCATCCCCTGGGCAAATGGCCACACTGTAATCCCTTTTCCTTCATTCTTCTCTTGGGATTTTGGGCATACACACACACACATGCCCAGCGTAAGTCTGAAGCCACTGGGCCCAGGACTTGAATCCCAGTCACCTATGTGACAGTCCAGCAATATAACCATTATGCCACCTGCTAGCCCCATTACCATCAGAAATTTTTAAGTCACTCTAAATTGGCATGAATGAAACAGTCAACTCAGAGAAAGAAACCTAAACCTCTATTTTTCTAAGCTGGTCCACTAGGTTAAATGTAATTTTATTACTTAATAAATAAATTCAATCTTCCTTATCAAAGTTCTCTGTGATCAAAATAATTATAATAATTACCTGTAACAATTCTTTAAATATTTACTTTTTAAAAATATTGCTACTCCTTATCTATTATTCTTAAAATGTGAAACTACAATTTTTATTGAGTCAAAAAAACTATAAAATTTCACTATAAAAAACCTTATCTATAAATATGTTTCTTATTATGAACATGCTGCTTAAATCTCTAAAAATTCAAAAAGTAAGCTATAACCATACCTAAAAAAATCAAATACTAGGATCAGCATATGGCAAAATGGTTATAACATTGGACTCCCACAGAGTCACCCCCAATTTGAGTCCCAGACTTGGCAGCTTAAATTTCACACCAGACACGTGTGTGTGCATGCCCAAAATCCCAAGAAGAGAATGGAGAAAGAATTATGGTGTGGTCATCCACCTTAGCGAGAAATCATCCCCTGGGCAAATGGCCACACTGTAATCCCTTTTCCTTCATTCTTCTCTTGGGATTTTGGGCATACACACACACACATGCCCAGCGTAAGTCTGAAGCCACTGGGCCCAGGACTTGAATCCCAGTCACCTATGTGACAGTCCAGCAATATAACCATTATGCCACCTGCTAGCCCCATTACCATCAGAAATTTTTAAGTCACTCTAAATTGGCATGAATGAAACAGTCAACTCAGAGAAAGAAACCTAAACCTCTATTTTTCTAAGCTGGTCCACTAGGTTAAATGTAATTTTATTACTTAATAAATAAATTCAATCTTCCTTATCAAAGTTCTCTGTGATCAAAATAATTATAATAATTACCTGTAACAATTCTTTAAATATTTACTTTTTAAAAATATTGCTACTCCTTATCTATTATTCTTAAAATGTGAAACTACAATTTTTATTGAGTCAAAAAAACTATAAAATTTCACTATAAAAAACCTTATCTATAAATATGTTTCTTATTATGAACATGCTGCTTAAATCTCTAAAAATTCAAAAAGTAAGCTATAACCATACCTAAAAAAATCAAATACTAGGATCAGCATATGGCAAAATGGTTATAACATTGGACTCCCACAGAGTCACCCCCAATTTGAGTCCCAGACTTGGCAGCTTAAATTTCACACCAGACACGTGTGTGTGCATGCCCAAAATCCCAAGAAGAGAATGGAGAAAGAATTATGGTGTGGTCATCCACCTTAGGGGATGATTTTTCACTTTCTGTCTCTCTGTCTTTCCAGCAAGCACATGCGCCCTTATAGCAAAAATCTCTCTCAAAAACGACAACAACAAAAAAATACACAAATACTGCTTTAGGTTTGGCAGATTTTTGTTGTTGTTCATATTACAATTAAATAATTAAGTAAAAATGAAAAAAGTAATTAATTTTATTTTTTTTGTTAGGTATCATTATCATAGTTCACATAATTTTACTGATACCACAGCTAAATGATCATCTAAATGTCACCTGACTATGCTGTATTTAACCAGGCTAGACATTAGCTTACAATACTTTTTTCTGTAAATTAGACTGGTAACTATATTTTAACGAGAGACTACAAAGACACATCTTACCACTATGCCTGCGTTTTTTATTGCCAGTGGAAGTCCTAACAGGCCAGTTCCAATATTTCCCTTAAGAAGATGCATAAGAGTCTGTACAAATCTGAAAATTAAAAGTTGTAAGATTAAAGCATTTTAGAACAAAAGTTATTGAAATCACATGATCATAGTTTTAGTATTACAAGGGAACTGAAAATTTATCTAGAAACCAATAACATTTCCATTCCACCATTGGGTCAAGAGTCATTATTGGTTCAAGACCTATAACTGCTACTTAAAAGTGGAGTAGAGTTACTATGGAGATTAAATGAGATAGTCAAGTGAAAGTGCTGTTGTACACAGTAAAGTACTAAGAAAAGAAAGGATAATTTTCTCCTAAGATAATTAGATGCTATGATTTTCAGAACAATGTTATACTCTTTCCTGATCAATTTGAATTCATGTTACTCTGCTTAACCATTAGATTACAATTATGATAATTTGTGGGACCAGCAGTTAGTGTAATAGCTATGTGGCTGGACTCCCATGTAGTCGACCGCGGTTTGTGTCCTGGATTCGGTGGCTTAAAACTCATGCCAGGCGTGTGTGTGTGCATGCCCAAGATCCCAAGAGGAGAAGGGATTGTGGCGTGGCCATCCCCCCTGGGGGGGGATTTCTCACTTTCTGTCTTTCTGTCTCTCTCTGTCTGGTGAGTGCACGTGCCCTTATCACAAAAACCTCTCAAAAAAAAAAACTATTATGATAATTTGTATTATTAATACAAATCTACTGAGGATGACAGATGTCAAAAGAAGTTTTTAAAAAGTTCTGATTCTTTTTGTATCTCCATAGCTGTTTCATACTATTCACTTTCCATAAAGAAGCATTTACCACTTTCCATACAAAATATAAATTGAGTAAAAAAAAAAAAAAAACAAGAAAAAGAGATGTATAAACTGTAACACTTACGAAATGCCCTTCTGATCATCAAGTTGGTAATGCTTCTGAACCGGCAGTAGCTCTTGCTCGTGCTCTTCATCTGATGTCCCATCGAAGTTCTGCTCATTTATCAAGGGCCTCATGACATCCATATCTTAGACAAAGAAAAGCAAAGTACTTCACTATTGTATTAAAAACTGGGCTAAAACTAGTAAAAATGAGTTTTAAAGCAGTAATACCACTTGACTCATCTGTATCTCATAATGACCATTATGCCATTAAGTTAATTCACATTATTACCTTGAGTGTTAGGAAACTTAAAAAGGAAATAAGGGCCAGCCCCATGGACAGTGGTTAAGGGAGCTAGATCCTACATGATTAACAATAGTTCAAATCCTGGCCCTGGTGGCTTGAAAAACACATGAGGCTTTGGAGTATATATGCCCAAAATCCTGACAGGAAGGAGGAATGGAGGAAAAAGGACTGCAGTGGACACTCTCATTGGGAGAGTGCTTTCTCCACTCCCACCCCCATTTGTGTCTCTCTCTGGAAAGCACATGTGCCCTCTGCCAATTAAAAAAAAAATTTAGGGGCTGGCAGGTGGCGAGGTGGTTGGGGGTGCTGAGTTCCCATATGGCTGACCGTGGTTCAAGTCCCAGACCTGGCAGTTTGCTTTAAAAAAAGAAAAAAGCCATTTAATTGTGTCTTTGAAGGTAAATAATACGTGGATCTCTCTCTGTTTCTGTCTGGTAAAATTTAAAAATAATAACAATAAATGGAATTAAATAAATAATTTTTTTAAATCTAGAGTTTATTTGCTAGACGTTCTATCTGATTTAATCAGAGCAAAGTACAATGTTTAAGTACCTAATGCAAACCTTTTTCAGCTTTGTTGCATAAGGTTTATAGTAAATGATCATAAAATTGTGAAATGAGAAATGCAAGATAAAAAATTTATTTTCATCTTGGTTTGCTTCAAATCACACTAAGCAAACAGTAATCAGGAAAAGCTGTACAAATATTTAAATTCTCATTATCAAAATTTTCCCTTTTATCTAACAATTTTAGCAAGATTTTCCTCCTTTCAGGGACAAAGACAACACTAATCAACATTGTCTTGTCCTAGTAAAATTCACTAAATTTATATTTATTGAGATGAATTATGCATTAGTAAAGTCTGAAATACAGAATATTAAAAAGAAAGTTTGTTTCCTCCAAGTACATATAATAAACCTATTGAACAAGGAACTGAAATAATTAAATGACTTAGTTGGGAAATGACTAATTTATGTATAACTTTTTAACTTTTTATTTTAGAATAAATTCAAATTATAATAAGTTAAAGAATAGTTTTAAAAAAGGTATTGTTTATAAACTAATTTTTAACAGTTTGATAACTTTGCTTTTTCTTCCTCTCAAAAATATGTCACTTTTTATAAACTACTGGAGAACAGGTTACATATATCATGCACGGTATATATGGTGGTGACACAAGTGGTGGTGGTGACACAAGTGGTGATGGTGACACATTCCTAAGACAAGGTCTTAGGAATGTTGTCTTGAATATACATAATATAGTTACCAAATGGGTTGTTAAATTGGTGCAATAACTTATATTTATATAATTTATATTTCATATTCAATTTTATTCTATTGAAATCAATAATATCCTACTAATAACTTTTTTAGTTCGAGATGACATATTACATTTAATTAAGTTATTCTACTGCCATTATACCTTTTATAATGTCTGTAACCCTCTTTTTTTTCACTTAGTTTTTTACTATCATATTTGACAGTTTTTTGTTTAGTTTTCCCTTGTTTTTAATGGCAGAGGGTGCATGCACTCACTAGAAAGACTGGGGGAGGGACCGGGAGAATGCACTTCCTAGTGGAACATGATCATGCCGCAATCCCTCCTCCTCTATTTCTCCATCATGTTGGAATTTGAGACACGCACACACATACACGCACACCCATTATGTTTCTCAAGCTGCAGGGGCAAGATTCAAACAGTGATCAGTCATTTGGGATCCAGCTCCCAAGGAGGAGGCCTGAGGAACAGCCCTTCTTGACAGTTTTAAATGGTATCCTTTGTCTTCTACATATCATCTGTATTACAATTGTCTTATTCTACTTTCTTCTGTCTCTGTCCCTTATTTTTTCATTTTTCAGATGTACTCTTTCTACTTTTGAAATATTTATGTTTCACATAGTGTTTTTCTAATATCTCTACCCATGTGTTAGACTTACATCAATAATCAATATCACCACCTGCCACCAAATGTCTCCCAATCATCTACTGGCTGGCTGAAGTTCTTCTTTTTACAGGATTTGCACCAGAATGACTTTTAAGTATTGCTTGCTAAAACACACATTGATGTGCTATACCTCAAGATTACAGATTCAGTAGGTCTGAGGTAGGCCTGAGAACATGTATTTCTAACAAATTTCCAGCTAATGCTGAGCTTGCTGGTCTGGGGAATCACACAGAGAACTACTGCTCCAGCAGCTTCTTTAGGAATAGTTCATGGACACAGCATTCCATGAGTTTTGCATATTTTAAAATGTTTTTCTATACCCTGAATACTTGAAGAATAGAGATCATTGGCTTACACTTTTTTGTCCTTAAGCTTCTTGAAAATGTCCCTCCTTTCTTACCTTGCTTTTGTATGCTACTCTTGAAAAGTCTGATGCCAGATCAATTTTCTCAGCCATTAAGTAATTTATCATTTTGGTTGAAGGTACTGAGGATTTTTTCCTTTGTCTTTAAATTTCATAGCTTTACTAGAATATTTCTTGAGATAGATAATTTTGAATCAATTTTCCCAGAGATACACTAAGCCTCTTTAATTAGGTTGATTTAGGTTTTCCTTTATATATGGAAAGTTTTATTGGATTGTAGTTTTATATATGTTTGGTTCCAACATGTTTGTTCATCTATTTGAGAGTCCAATTACAAGCATGTTGGATCTTCTTTGATAACCTTCCATTTCAACCACTTTCTAAAACTTTTGATGTCTTTCTTTACCTCATTTCATTCTTTTTATCTTTCTTCAATGACTCAGGAAACCTCCATTTCAACATATTCTTAGTTGGATAACCAGTAATTTATTCTTTGTTTGTGATTTTTCCCCCTTTTCTTAAGGGTTTCATGCACAGCAATCCTAGTTATAAGGTATTCTCTTCTGTCAGTAAAGTTCAGTTTGTTTCATGGATGATGTGGAGTTGTTAGGGGTGAACAAGAGTAACTGACTTGTCTTCCAGTTCTCTTCCACTTCTATCAGATCTTCAATTTTCCTTCATTATTTCCTTTTTCCCTTCATTGTCAAGTATCTTGGGGCATCTCCACTGTTTTATTCATTTCTCTCTTCTGGACACAATAATTTTTATTTTGAGAGGTGTTTTTTGTTGTTGTTCTTGTTTGTTTGTTTTTGCTATAGGGTGCATGCTCTTGCCAGAGAGACAGACAGACAGAAAGCGAGAAATCACCCCCCAGGGGGGATGGACACACTGCAATCCCTTCTCTTCCATTCTCTTCTCGGGATCTTGGACACACATGCACACGCACCCAGTGTGAGTTTAAGCCACTGATTCTAGCACTCAAACCACAGTCAACTTCATGGGAGTCCAGCAACATAGCCATGGTCCCCAGACACAATTTTTTTTTTTTTTGAGAGGTTTTTGCTACAGGGCGCGTGTGCTCGCCAGACAGACAGAGAGAGAGACATAGAGACAGAAAGAGAGAAATCACCCCCCAGGGGGGATGGTCACGCTGCAATCCCTTCTCCTCCATTCTCCTCTCGGGATGTTGGGCACGCATGCACACGTGCCCGGCGTGAGTTTTAAGCCACCGGGTCCGGGACGCGAACCGCGGTCGACTACATGGGAGTCCAGCGACATAGCCATTACACTAACTGCTGGTTCCTCCCAGACACAATGTTTTGACAAGGTCGTACCCTCTAGTCTTGTTCACATTCAAATTACTTCCTTGTACTCAGTACTGTGAATTACTAACTTCCAGACCTCATCTCTGTCACACTTTTAACACTAATTTGACTTTCTCTTTCTAAAGGAGATCACCACTGTGTTTCATCCAAATCTCTTGCTTCTCCTCTCCTCATTTCCAAAGAGATTCTGTAGACTCTCCTGCCCCTTCATCCATACTTGAAGCAGCAACAGGAACTCTGAAATCTGTTTCTTTCTCCACATGCAAAAAAAATTTTGGTATCCTTGGTTTCCTAGTAATGCTTAAAGAGTAATTTCATGAGTAGCTTTCTTGTGTTCCTTGTTGAATTTACAGGTTTTGGGGGAGGACATGGTTAAAGAGGATTTAGCCAGGAACAATGAACCCAGTGCCTACTGGAATTCAGCATATCAGTTCGTTGTTTTTGTTTTGATGACAGAGATGAATGCATGAATATATGTGAATGGGGGGATGGGGGGAGAGAAGGCGAATACAATTGAGTTATCAAAAGTTTTAAATTCTTGCAGTCCAAATTAATGAGGATTTTCTATAATTCAAGTTCTCTAACTTTCGTCTTTGGGTAGTTTTTCTAATCCTTTAATCTCAGAGCATCCTCCATGGATTATATTATAATCATTAGATTGCTAGGGTTGCCATAACTAGTACTACAAAATGGGCAGCTTAAAAAATGGAAATGTATTTTCTCAAAATTCTAGAGGCTAACAGTCCAAACTCAAGGTGTTGGGAGGGTTGGTTCCTTCCAGGAAAGGCTCTGTTCTCTCTACTGTAGATGGCTGTTTTTATGTTCACATTCTCCCTGTAATGGTGTTTGTGTCTAAAGTTCCTTTTTTAATAAGGATATTAGTCATATTAGATTAGGGGCCTATCCTACTCCAGCATGGCCTTGTCTTGAGTAATTACATCTACAATGACACCAAATAAAGTCACATCCTGAAGTACTGGAGGTTAGGACTTCAATATGAATGCTGGGGCAGAGGTATTATTTAACCTATAACAACCATCATTATGAGTTACATCAGCTTCAGTTTCAAACAGAAACAAGTTAATATTATCATTCCTAAATTTACTCCATTGCCCTTGCCAACTCTTGAGTTCACCTGCTTTTATCCATTCACCTTATCCAAACCATCAGCTATTTGAACTTTCTCATTTATTTCTGCTAGAGGCTATGTAGTATGTTCTGTGTCATACTAAGAAAATTGTCTGTTCTCAATAAAGACAGTATCACAACCAATATTTCAAAAACAGAACAATCTGTTACTTATAGCACACAGCCCAAGAAATCACAGCAGCCAAAGGAAGTCAGGAAAGGTAAGTTTTCTTGTAACCTAAGACAACATATGAACTCTAAATAAGCTCACTTTTAATGATATATCTGGGGAATTTATTTTTAATATCTTTTTAGGTAAGCCTAAAAACCTGCAATAGTTAATATGACATACAAATACTAGTTCCGAGTTTCAGAGAATCGAGTTTTTAAAACAGTATTACAATGACCACTCAGATTCCCAAGTCAAAGTTACTTGGGCTCTCAGTCACTCTTAACAAACTTGGTTAGCAATTGTCTGATTTATTTCTTTTTTTCCAATAGTTTAATCCCCTATGATTACACTTTTCCCTAGTTCTTAAATTAATTATGTCTCAAAGTTAAGTAGCCTAGGAAACGTTCAATATGACTTACTACAAAAAATGGTTTTACAAATATATTGATTTGTTTTAAATACATCTCATCCCTCACATTTAAAACTTCAACAGAAATCTATTTCAAGAAGCTTCTCTAACCTTCTCATTATGAAATTTAAGAATTGATTTTTAAAAGTAGAAACCATGTGAGAGAAAAATACTTCTTAGAAGTGTTAGGAATGTAAGGTGTATGTATTTATAAATTGTTTTGATTTTATTATTAAAACAGAACTTTGCAATGTGACACATTATCGGCTAAATTCTAGCTGTGTGCTTATGTATATTTTTTAAACAGCACTAAAGGCCAGCTCCATGACCTGGTGGTTAAGGCAGCAGGATCTTCTTGGCCAACCACGCAGTTCAGTTCTGGACTGGTGGCTTGAAAAACAAGCTGGAAATGTGTGCATGTGTGCCCAAAATCCTGACGGAAAGGAGAGATGAAGGAGGGGGTTGTGGTGTGACCATTCCCCATGGGAGGTGCTTTCTCCTCTCTCTCTCTCTCTCTCTCTCTCTCTCTCTCTCTCTCTCCAACAAGTACACGTGCCTCCAGGCAAAAATTAAAAAAAAAAAAATTGAAACTCTTCCCAGTTGTCTTTTTCTTTCTTTCTTTCTTCCATTTTTTTTTTTTAATTTGCCAGAAGGTATGTGCACTCACTAGAGAGACAGAGAGAGAGAAAGTGAGACATCACCACCCCCATATGGGACGGTCACAGTGCAATCCCTTCTCTTCCATTTCTCCAAACTTTTGGTATTTGAGTCATACGTGCACAAACACCTGGTATGTTTTACAAACTTCTGGGTCTGAGACTAGAACTGTGTGGTTGGCCACATGGGATCTGACTGCCTTGATCACTGAATCATGGAATAGCCCATTACTCCCAGTTTTAACCTACATTATTGAGGTAACATTATGTAGTAAGAAATGTTCACTTGTCAGACTAAGGACCGGTAAAGGAGTTAGGTTTTAGGACTGAATACATTCGCTCAAATGATATAAAACAGTTCCTGAATGTAAAAAAAATAAGTTAAAAGACACTGAATGGTATCCTGAGATGGATACTGTACTTCAGTTGTGAAATATTGGTTTCCTTGACCAAAAATGAAGATTTTCTGCTGAGACTCCCCCCTCCAGACTCATTTCTAGTGAAAAAGGCACAACCCAAACCAGGCCTATCCTGAGATAGACACCGTACTTCAGTTGTGAAATATTGGTTTCCTTGACCAAAAATGAAGATTTTCTGGTGAGACTTCCCCCACCAGACTCATTTCTAGTGGGTAGGGATAGCTCCATTTCTGTCTGTCTCTAGGTCTTCCCGTGACTTTTAATTTCTTTTTTTAAATAAAGTATTCTCTGCACTCTCAACCTTCTCCTTTGTTGTGTTAATTGGTGCCTTTCCTCTCTTCATTTAGGAAAGGTACAATCCAAGCTAGGCCTATCCTGAGATGGATACCGTACTTCAGTCGTGAAATAATTGGTTTTGCGCGGCGCCCTTGCACACTGTGTGGTTTTCATTTTTGCTTTTTAAAATTATAATCTTATGTTCTTTTATTCTCTTTTTTTCTTCTTTTTCATTTTATATTTTCTTCTTCTTTCCTCTTCTTAATTCTTTTCCTTTTCTCTTTATCTTTATTCATTTTCTGCTCAGCCTCTATGCACTAAGAGTCTAGACAGGTCCAAGTGAACAGTTTCCAAATATCTGAATATGATTAGGGTCAGAATTTTCCTTTCTTCATCTTGAATCTGATACAAAAAGAGTGAAAACAGAATAGAAAAAAGATTGCAGATCACCTCCTTCTGCTCGCCTCTGAACGCTCAGATTGAACCTCAAGAATTAGGAAGAAATGCACCATCCATCAGATGACTAGATATCACCACAGATCACAAGAATATGGGAAAGCAAGACGATACCTCTCCTCCAAGAGAAAAGAATAACACTTCTTCATCCTCAGACAGTACAATGAAACTCACAGATATGTCTGATAAGGATTTTAGAATATTCATAAGGACAAAGCTAACAGAGATGGAAGAGAAGAGAGACAACGAACTGCCGAAGAGGCAGGAGAAAGGAGCTGACGAGTTCCAGGAGGTAAGGAAATTCTTGCAAGATCTAAAAAAGAATCAAATGGAGAGACCAGCAGTTAGCATAATGGCTATGTCACTGGACTCCCACATGGTCGACTGCGGTTCGAGTCCCAGACCCAGTGGCTTAAACTCACGCCAGGCGCGTGTGCGTGCGTGCCCAAGATCCCGAGAGAAGAATGGAGGAAAAGGGATTGCAGCATGGCCATCCCCCCTGGGGGGTGCTTTCTGTCTGTCTCTCTCTGTCTGTCTGGCAAGCGCACAAGCCCTATAGCAAAACCTCTTCAAAAAAAATAAAAAAGAAAGAGAAAAAAAGAAAAAGAAAATAATCTAATGGACCCGTTAGAGATGAAAGGAAGTCAAAATCTCCCTTGAAAGTATTAAAAGCAGACTAGATCATACAAAAAATAGAATCTCAGATGTAGAAGATAGAATCACTGACCTAGAAAAATCCACCAGAAAGACTGAGAAAATGGCCCCCCAAAATGAGAATAATATACGAGAAATACTAGATAACATCAAACGTCAAAACATCTGAGTAACTGGTATCTCAGAAGCCGAAGAGACTCATAAGGGCACTGATAATCTATTCCATGAAATCCTACAAGAAAACTTTCCAAACCTAGAGAGGCACTCAAAGATCCAGTCCCACGAAATACAAAGGACTCAAAATAGAATTAACCCAAGAAGATCTTCTCCAAGACACATTATAGCCAGACTGACCAAAACCACAGACAAAGATAAGATACTAAGATTGGCAAGAGAGAAATGTCAAGTTACTTACAAAGGATATACCATCAGGCTAATAGCGAACCTCTCATCAGAAACAATGCGAGCGAGGAAAGAATGGGATAATATATTCAAAGTGTTAAGGAAAAAGCAATTTCAACCAAGAATACTGTACTCGGCAAGATTATCCTTCACATGGGAAGAAAAGACAAGAATATTCTTAGATAAACAAAACCTGAAATAATTTACCAATGCCAGACCAGATCTCCAAGAAGTTCTCAAAGGAGTGCTATGCCAGGAAAATTAAATACAGACACATAGAAATAAGAGTTCAAAAACTAAGAAAACGGCCAACTTAATCATAGAGAAACATCTGAAGTTAAATATTATAGCCCAGAATTTACTTGGGAAGATTGAACCACAACAGAAGATAAAGTACGTGAGACTAAACTGGTGAAATAGCATTTTATGACTTTTGACTAAAACATTGCTGATTTTCTTCTAGGCTTTGTTTTCTAGCTTTAAGAATTTTTCTCTTGTTTTGAGCTGCTGGTAGGTTCATGTACCTACTATTTGAACAGAATCCTAAACTGTTTCCTGGCTTTAAGTTTTAAGTAAATTTCCTTAGCATTTCTTTGATTTATTAAAGCTAAAACTGCTTTTCTTGAAATTAAAAAATATATTATAAAATACCTATTTAATGACTATAGCAAGCTATATAGCGTACCTTATAGTCATTCTTCTCAGAGTTTCATGCCTAAAGTCAGACATGTATTCACTGATATGTACATACTAGCTAACCTTGCTACTGAAAGTAGTTAAGCTACTTAAGAAATTTTGTGAATCAATAAAACGTGGGGCAAAAAGGAATGGAAAACAACTGTAGACACCTAAAATAATGTGGGAAGAGGGTGGGAAATGGCAGAGGATGAGGAATAGGGGTAAAATATACATATACATGTATATATATGAAACCAGAAATGAAAATTAATGATGATAACATTTATGATTAAGCCACTATGCAATATATTTTGGATGGGAAATCACATTGTGTATGCTGTGACAATGCTCAGAGAATGAATGTAAATTAATTAATAAATTTAAAACGTTTCAGAAGAAAATTACAGTGCACTTGTAACTAGATTCTAACTTTGTCCATAGTTTTAGTTTAAGATATGTTATGAATCAATAAAACGTGGGGGGAACAAAAAAAAAAGACATTGAACCACAAATATTTGGCAAATACTTAGATATCCAAGAAGTTTTTTTTTTTTTTCCAATGCTAACAGTTGATTTAAACCTAGATCTTTGAAGATGGGGTTTATTAGTAAATTGTCAATTAGTCATTTATAACATTACGAAGCTCCAGGTAAACAAAATATAAAATACTAAAATTGTATTTTTGTTCCAAATTTAGGCATTTGGTATAGAAAAATGCAATGATAGTATTTTCTTATATTTAATTTTGCAATATTTTAGGAGCAGTTTTAGCATTGGCTTTGATCACATGACTGAGTGATGTATGTCAGGCTTGAATACACTACCTGATGAGAAGTTTTAGGATGGTTTAATGTGGATGAAACAGAAGATACATCATATGGCAAAATATTCAACTGGAAAGCTTGAAAAGTTTTCAAATCCATCTGGTCGAAGACCATCCCTTTCCTACGAATAGCTTCTGGCTCAAGTTCAAAAAAAAAAAAAAAACCACACGTCACAGTCTCCATATCTTTCCCTTAGTTATTTCACACACTGTCACAGCCAATGAAAAGCAGTGAGGGATGGAGTAGAGAATTAACATCCTCACTGTGTCTGTGAATTTCCTGCGGCATTCACCAAAAGATGTGAACATCAAAGTGGTAAAAGGAGCGGATTTTCCTGGTGGTGGATTCCCATGACTTATTTTTTGATTTGCTAGTGAGGAGGATGGCAAGGACTAAGTACATTAGAATTGTGGGCAGAGCAAACTACAGGGCTGGGTGCAAAGAAGCACAGCCCTTCCACCAACTTTACTAGTTTCTGACTCTTCTCAAGAGCCTCTATTAGAAGACTATAATCACCATCTGCCCAGTCACACTAGCAATAGCCCTTCAACATAAAAAGTCTGTGCCTGAGGGTGCAACAGTTTTCTATTCAATTTCCCAAATACTAATGGAGCCACAATACATGTTTATCTCCCAACATTAGTATATGCTGGGAATAAAGCAATTACTGAAACAAGCAAACAACAACAACAATAAAAAAAACTGTCCTCAAGGAACTCCAATTCTAGCAGGATGAAAAAAGACAATAAACAAGATAATAAATAACACAGAGATCAGATAGATAGTGTTAAGAAGGGCTAAGGAGAAAAACAAGGATTGAGAGAGACAGCCTGTAATTTTAGATAGCCCAAGTAGGCCTTACTGAGAAAGTGGCTTTTTGTTTGTTTGTTTGGGTTTTTTTGCATATGTGCTCACCAGAAAGAGATGGAGAGAAGGAGCCAGAGAGAAAATAAGCACTCCCCATTCAGTATGGTCACACTGCATTCCCCTCTCTAGCATTTTCCCTCCTTTCAGGATTTTGGGAATGCACACATATGCAAACAGTGTGTCTCTCAAGCTGCTCGGTACTGGACTCGAACCATGCATACTGGACTCCAACCTTAACCACCATACCACAGCGGGCCTGAAAGTGGCATTTTAAAGACTTGAAGGAGAGTGAATTACGACCTGGAATGAGAGCAATCCAGGCAGCAGGAACAACAAAGGCAAGGCTTTTAGGATATAAGAGCCTGCTGTTCAGAGACCAGGAAGGGGGACACAGTCACAAGAGAGGAATGAGCATGGGGAAAGGGTAGCAGGAGATGAGATCAGAGAAATAAGAGAAGATGGATGGTCCACAGCCTCGCAGACCATGCTGAGAGCCTTGAAAAGCCCCCAGAGTGGTGCTGCCCAATGGAAATGCAGCATGAGCCACAAAGACAACTGAGTATTTTTTGTAGGCACATTTTGAAAACAATGAAAGAGGTGAAATTCATTTTAATAATACAATGTATTTAATCTGTAACATGTCAACCTTTTCTAATTAATATTCTTACAGGCTATCTTTGAAGCCCAGTGTATATTTTACACTTACAGCTTATTTCAGTTTAGACACCCCACATTTCAAGTGCCCAATAACCACATGCAGCTAATGCTGGACAGCAGAGCGGGAGAAGGTTCTGAAGAAAGGAGCGACAATCATGTGATGTGCATTTTAACCAGATTCCTATGGGCCTATTTTTTCATGTGACCTCCACCTCGCAAAGATTTTGAAACTCACATGAAGCATAGAGTCCATTCCTTGGCACACAATAAGTACTCAATAAACACTAGTTTCCTTCCTCTTCCTACATAATGATATAATAGGAGCAAATTACTTTGTGTAGGACTTTTTTCTTTCTTCTTAGAGAGGTTTTTACTATAGGGCACACGTGCTCACCAAAGAGGCAGAAAGACAAAAAGCAAGAAATCTCTCACACACATACACATGCACATGCACACGCACACACACACCCCAGGAGGGATGTCCATGCCACAATCCCCTCTCCTCCATTCTCCTCTTGGGATCTTGAGCACACACACACATGCACCTGGTGTGAGTTTTAAGCTTCTAAATCCTGGACTCAAACTGCAGTCAACTATGTTGGAGTCCAGTGATGTAACCATTACGCCAACTGCTGATCCCACCTTGCATAGGATTTTTAAATGCCGATCTTTGACAAGAAATCAGAGCTAATTCAATAATTAATATTTCTGAGTACTTATGAGCTACAAACTGAGCTATAAGGCTAATGATGCAAGGTGGGGAAAGCATGCTGTGCCAGTCAGAAGGTAGCAGAGGAAACAAAGACTGAGACCCAATGTGGTGAAAGCTTTAACAAAGAACACAGGAAGTAAAATGAGAACACTCAGCCCAAAGTAATTAAAAATTTTGCATCCAATTTACGATACACATAAAGTCTATTTGGCAACATTTTGCAGTAATTTTGGCCAAGTACTGAATTAGGCAGCTCTGAAAAATGCTGTGATTACTGTAGGTAAGAATTCATAATGCCTTATAAAGTAAAACGCTATTAAGCAATGGATATCTAACTACCTAGATATAATTATTTCTACGTGGAGAAACTGTAAAGAAATAAGAAACACTCGCTTGATGTAATATTACACACTATATACATGACACATCACACAGCTGGTGCATGGTGCACAGTGCACTATAAATACATGGTGCATGATGGTGCATGTGAATGGACCATTCTTAAACTAGGAAATGATCCTGTGCCCTCTTGTGCTGCCCATTATTTCAACCTCAATTTCTTAACTTAAAATCAAACTAAATAACTGGTTGTAAACAGAGGAAAAATTACATTAACTTAGCAATATGCACATCTTAAAAATGTTTATTTCTTTTACCTGGTAATTATACATTTGGCAATCTGGTGTATGGAGAAAAGTATTTTTGCACAAAGATGCTAACTAAAACATTATAAATGCTGAAAACCTGGAAGCAATCTAAATGTGCATAATCAGAAAATTGCTCAATTAATTATAGCATAGCCACTTTATAAAGTATTACACTGACACTAAATTATGGTGATAAAGCCTGAATAAAACAGGAAAGAGT
>NW_006160204.1:3374490-3377939 GCF_000334495.1 Tupaia belangeri chinensis
TGCTGTGTGGGAAACAGCTGGCTATTCAGAGTGTGACTGCAATAATGCTTTTAAAAATTAAATAAAGGAGAGGAAATATGCTAAAGTGTAAATAAGTTAACAAAACTATGGATGGATGATGGGATCACAAGTGCCCTTTCTCTCTAATTGGAAGATGGAGAAAATAGGAAAGTAACACATTGCTTTCATAATAGTGAAACAAAGGAGATCACTTATGTTGTGGCAGCAGACAAACTCAAAGAAAGTAGAAATGGTTTTTTTTAATAACATAATGGTGCCACTTGAAAATATAAACCACTATTTATGTATGAAATTTAAACATTAACTTATTTATTCATTTCTAAGGTGGAAAAAATATGGACAGTAAGAAACTTCTTAGGGTCCCCACGGTTTATGAAGTAAAGTGCAGACTGTAGGATACTTATACACCTTAACAGAACATGTATCTTAACATCTCTATCAGTGCTTTTCACAGACACTCATTTTTTTACATTCCTTTTTTTCATTAAGTAATATTTAGTCACTGTAGAAAATTAGAAAGCATATAAACAACATTTTTAAAGTTACCTCATCACCCAAAAGTTATCACTGTTAACATTTTAGAGTACACATATGTACATTTGTTAGAAAAACAAATACATGCTCACTCTCATATGCTCTTATTCAGTCCCATGGCTGTAAGTGTTATCTATACCCTGATTACTTTCTCGTTTACATCTGCACACCTGGCCTCTGACTAATTTTAAACATAGATCTGTCTGCTAGACATCTGCACTTGGGCGTTTAATAAACATCTCAAAATTAACATGCCCCCATCTGAACTCCTGATCTTCACCATGAAAGCTGCTCCTCTGTGATTCTGCCCATCTGTACTACTTATCTGTTACTGTATAATTATTATGGCTGTTGTCAGGAGACTTGGTATCTGTGTAACATGAACCTTTCCTTTGGGTTGCTTGAGTATCCTCACAACATGGTGGCCGGCTTCCCTCCAAATGAGGGTTCTATAGAGAAAGAGCGAGGAGGAAGCCACAATGCTTTTCAAAACCTAGTGCTGCATTCATTCAATGTCACTTCTATAATAAATCATGTTGCAATCTAGTCTTTAGAAGCAAGTTACTAAATCCAGTTCACACTGAACTGGAAGGAAATTTCATTCTTCGTCCTGAAGAGGAACATATCAAAGCATTTGCAGACATAAAACCAGCATGACATCTCAGTTGATGGCAATTTCACTCTTCAAGATACACATCAAGCTCCTGGAGTCACGCTTGTCTCCTTGGTTTTACTTTCAACTTTTCGTTTGTTAGAAAAATCATGCTGGTTCTACTTTCAAAATATACCCAGAGTCTGATCATTTCTTAGCACGTCCACTGCTGCTACCATACCACTCTAAAGGACACACATGCCTTTCCTGAAATACTACAACACCCCCGTTTCTACTTTGGTCTCCCGGCAGTCCATTCTTCATGCAGCAACCAGTGCGATCTTTTAAAAACTCAAGTCATATTATGTCTCTTTTCTGCTCAAAGCCTGCAATGGTTCCTCCATTTTCTCAGAGTAAAACAAAACAATCTTTACAAGACTCTACATAATCTGGTCTCATTCCGGCTTTGGTCACTCTGCATCAGCCACTTTGGCCTCTTTGCTTTCCTGTCTTTCTGTTAACTGTTCTTTCTGCCCCAGAGTCTTTCCCCAGATATCCCTTGACTAATTTCCTGTCTCTTCTAAGTCTGCTCAAATTGCATCTTTTCAAAAAGGCCCACCCTACCCACTTTATAAACAACAGCACACTGTCCAGACCTGCTCTCCCTCCTGATTTTCTCTACCTTAATCTTTTTTTCCATAGCACTTTTTACTTAACATACTATATAATTAACTGATTACTATCTTTACTGTTTATTATCTGCTTCCCCTTATTAAATACAAGCTCCTTGACAGCAGGAGTCTTGATCTGTTTTGTTCATTTAGTCCTGCTGTATTTTAAATGCCTAAGAGACGCTCAATGCATGTACTGACTTAATAAACATATGTAGGTTAAAAAATAACTGAAGTAACTTGAAACTTTTTTTCAGTTAATAAAAATGTCCATGGCTGGACCAGCCCTATATCCTGGTGGTTAAGTGTCCTGCATCAGGAGGCAGATCTTGCATGGCCCATGGTGGTTTAGATTCCAGGCCATGTGGCTTGGAAGACATACTCAGAGCCTGTCCAGAATCCTAACAATGTTAGGAGGGGGAATTGAAGCATGACCATGACCCATGGAGGGGTGGGGGGGGCAATGCTTTCTCTCTTTCTCTCTCTCTCACCCTGCCCCTGGCAAGTGCACTGGCACACACTCTCAAGCAATACAATTTTTCTCCATGTGTAGTGAACATGTTTCCATATGACTTTTAACTGCCAGGCAGTATATGACTATATAGCTGTATCACAATTTACCTAACCAATTTAACTGCACGTTCAGAAAGTTACCAGCTTTTATCTACTATCTACTGTCATGAAAATCTCTTGGAAAATAAATATTTGTTACATCACTTATTTCCTTGGGAGATATTCTAGAAGTAGAACTGCTGAGTCAAAGGCTATGTACATATTTAAGGATAAATATATTATCCAGCTCCAATCAGCAATGCTTGAGAATACTCATTTCCACACATCCTAAGGCAGGTTACTACTATCTAAAACAGTCAGATAAACCTGGGTTCATATCTGGGTTCTGCCATTAATAAACTTACAATTACTCCATCTATTAAAAGGAGTAATAACACCTGCCTCACCTAATTGCTGTGAGGATTAGAGAAGACAGGGATATGGAAAGTATTAGCACACTGCCTGTACACAGTAAACACTTATCACAGTGTTAAATTTATTGCTTCTACTCTTATGACTTGAAAGAAATCAACTATGAAGTGCTGCGGACATTATTATAGGAACGCCAACCTATTAGTCACTTATAACACAGCAGTTTTTGAAGAGCCCAACCTCTTTTTTAAAGATTATATTTAATCGTCCAGCACCAAATTTAAAATACCCCCAAGTATAGTACATATAACTGAGAGGATACTTTATCACCCGCATCCTAACTTTTGTTTTCTTTTGGACAGTGCGAAAACAAACATTCCTTATCACTAAGACCAAAGGCAGGCAGGAAAACAAACTTTGCCAGGTGGGTTAGCTACAGGTATCTCCGGTTCATTCTGGTCAGTGCGTCCTGCCCACCACTACAAGGGCAGCAGGGGAATAGAAAGATTCATCTGGAAACTCCCACTGCGGTGCCGCGTTTGAAAAGCAGAACAATGACAACTTCCTTAAAGCATCACTGGAGAAAACGGTAAGATCCACAGCGCAGGCTCTCGCTTGCCTTTGACGTGGACGCACAGCGCACCACCCTGTCCCGCAACACACGCGCGCGCGCGCACACACACACACACACACACACACACACACAC
>NW_006160204.1:3378227-3385713 GCF_000334495.1 Tupaia belangeri chinensis
TCTCCCGCGCCACACACGCGCGCGCGCACACACACACACACACACACACACACACACACACACACACACTGACACCCTGTGCATGTCCTGGCTTTCTGCCTGGCCAGGATTTCTGCTCAGACCCCGGATCCTATGTGGGTGCTGACCCTGGAGTCAATCTTCAAACCAAGACCCAGCGCATCCCAATTGGTCGGGGAGGGTTGCTCTGCTGGGCTGTAAATTCAAACCAGTGCCTGACCCACAACGTCAAAAGCCTTCTCTCCTCTCTCTCTCCCTCTCTCTCTCTCTCACACACACACACACACACACACGGAACCCCACCACCACCACTGCCCCACGTCTCTCCCCGTGCAACGGGAAGCGACTTGAACCCGGATGCGGACGCGCTACCTCCCGGCAGGCCCGGGCCCCCACGACGCAGCCCGGCGCCCCGCGGCCTCGCGGCTCTGCCCACTCGTCGTACCGACCTAGCTCCTCGTGCCCCGCCGCGTCGGCCGCCCCCGGCGCCGCCGCCGCTTCCATCTCTCGCGGGTCTCCAGGACGCCGCCGTTTAAATTTCTTCTGGCCGCCTCTGCCTACGCAGTGGGGCGCCCGGGCGAGGCTGCTGGTCGCTAGGAAGGAACGGCAACCCGGGGAGCAAGCGAGGCCGGGCTGGGGCGTCGGCTGGGAAAGGGCCGGGCAACCCGAGTGGAAAGACGCCTCGGAGATGACCGGGGTGGGAGCTTGGAGTTGGAGACACCCAGGCCTAGCGCTCCCCGAGGTAACGTAAATGTGGAGCCCCGACAGTTCGCAAGGCTCATTCTGTAAGTCACCTCAGCAAATACGAAGTTGGACGGGATCTGTGCTCACTCCAGGTTGGGGTTCCAACTACTCTGGTTATCGGTCTCTTATTTAAAAATACACTGTAGAACACACTCGGATGGAATTTAATTTAGGCATATACAGCCACTCTTTAAGGATTTTTAAATACCTTCAAGATAATTCGACGTTAACCGCGGTGCTGAAAGAAAATTAAGTTTAAGAATAATTAATACAGATCCAGATGAAGAGTATTTGACCCTTAGTTTATTGACAAACTTGTGAGATCGTTTAATGTTTATAACCATTCCACAGATGAGGCACACAGAGGTCAATAACTTTCCCAAGAACAGCAAGCTATTGTAATAAAGGGCAGAAGAGGAATTCTGTCTGCACCAGGACTGAGGCTCCAACCAACATGCAAAGCTGGCCTCTTACGTAAATATTTGATGAATCGATTGATGAAGCATGCTTTTGGTTTGAAGAGAAAATATTTAATTTAAGAAATGCTTTTTTAAAAAAAAATACATAGTTCTTGGGCCAGCAGATGGCATAGCAGTTATGTCACTGGACTCCCTCATGGTTGACAGCAATTCACGTCCTAGGCCGGGTGGCTTAAAACTCAGATCTGTGTGCCCAAGATCTGGGGAGGAGAATGGAGAAGGGACTGTGGCCTGACCATCTTCCATGGGGGTGGAGGAGTTGATTTTTCACTTTCTCTCTCACTGTCTACACACACACACATGCCCTTAGGCAAATATTTTTTTAAAAAAATCATAGTTCTTTAAAATCAACAACCAGACAAAACGTTTTATTTTGTCTGTTTCATTCAGTGAGATCCTTTTAGTAGAACTTCCTTTTTCCTTAGTAGGGGGGTGGTTGTCTGATTTCTAGGACCACTGATGTGATTACATGGTGATGATGATAAATATTTTAAATTCTGAGATTAAAAGGTATACAGTTCTATAATAGGTACATCTTTTCTGTTACATCATTTATAGGTTTTCACTTGATAACTAGTGATAGTAATGGTTTGTCAAATCCCCAATTTTTTTCTTACATCATCCTAATAATTCACACACCTACACATGCAAATTCCAAAGGTATGTTTTATTTGGAGCATTCCTGACAGATAACTGGATTATAGGAAGATAAAGAAGAAAATAAAGCCTGACTTTTCACATGGGCCTGGGCTTCTCTGGAGAGGCCCAGACTGAGGCAGGTGGCCAGTTGAATGTCTTTACAGAATTACAGAGAGAGAGAAGACAGGAGAGAGAAATAGAGATGATTGTAAGATTCAAGATAAGTATGGTTTTCATGCATCACTACATGAGAACATATTCATTATGATGTCTGCTCCAAGTCATAAATTAGAAGAAGAGACAGGGTAAAGAGGTATCAGAATAGAGACGTTATAAAGTATCTGTCAATTCAAACCTTGGCAATTCCTTCCTTTCCCTTCTTTTCTTCAACTTAACTTACTTACTTCCCTCTTTACAACAGCAGCACTGAGTTCCTATCTGTTGTAACTCTCCTTCCCTTACATTATAATTATTTCCCTGCCTTATGCTATACTGTGAGCCCTGCAGGACAGAGACTATTTTATTTGTCTTTGTCTCAACAGGGCCTGTACAACTGCCCACCCCATACTAGCCACTTAGTAAGTAGGTCCTGTAGGTCCTAAAAGCTATTGAATATAGCCATAAATTCATGAAAGGAAACAGATATCTTTAGTGTATTAATAAGCACATTTATAGAGGACCTCCCCTGAGCCAGGCACTGCGCTAGGTACAGGGGCTGTAACAGCAAACACTAATTGGCTCACTGCCACCATAGAGTTCATAGTATAGTGCAGGAGCCTATGAGAGAAAAGAACTAAACAAAATACTAATTATGCAGGTACAGTTGTTGGTGAGGAAAATAACAGGCTGCTGCCAGGGAACCTACTTTAGAGTGGTTAGGCAGAACAGTCTTCTCTGAGAACATTTAAGCTGACGCTGCAAAGTGGGAAGGAGTTGGCTGGGTGTGTGTAGGGACCTTCTGGGCCGTGAGGATAGACTTTTCCATATTATCGATGCAGAAATGGTTCTGCTCTAGACATGTTGATTTGAGACACCTATAATCTAAATAGACACCTTAGTAGCTGGATCTCTAAAGTTTCCACATACGTAAAATAATATTGCCAACCTTATAGTTGTGCAGATTTAATGCGATAAAGTATATAAAACATTTGTATATTGCCTGATTCATAGAAAGCATCGATTAAACTGAGCATATTAATTAGGGATTTTTAATTATCTAATTATCACAATAGACAGGCCAACTCAAACCACCTTAAGCCAAAAAGGGAATTTAATTTAGACACTGAGATCCCCAGGACAGAGATGAGACTCAGATCAGGAACAGCTGACCCTGATACCTCTGAGACTCAGACATCAGTAGTAATAGCTTTTCTCAGTACATCTGCTTGTGTATCTGTGTGGGTTTTTTTGCTGCAGAACTCCTCTGTTTTTCAGGTTCACCTGGCAGGAGCTTCTAGTGTATACAGACAAGTAAATGATATCAGGAAAACAATATGTGACCAGAATAAAGTTCCAGAAAATCCAACAACGAAATAGAAACCATAAATAGAGCCAAGCGAATTCTGAAGCTGAAGAACAAAATGATTTGTTGAAATATTTAATAGAGAGCTTCGACAGCAAATTCTGTCATGCAGAAGAAGCACTCAGGGAGTTCAAAGGCATGTCATTGAAATTATCCAGATAGAAGAACAAAAAGAAAAAAGAATTGAGGGAGGAAGCCTATGAGATTTGTAAGACTCCCATCAACTACATCTTTTCTCCTTTACATCATTTATAGGTTTTCACTCGATAACTAGTGATAGTAATGGTTTGCAAGAAACACATTTTATACTAATATATACATTATGTTAATTGTGCCTGGGTGTTTTATTGATCCTTTGTTCCTTTCTTCCTTTCTCGTGGTTTTCTTTTGTGATTTGATTATTTTCTAAACTGGTATACGTTGACTCCTTTCTCTTTGTCTTTTGTGTTCCTCTCAGAAGGAGAGGAACAAAAAACTTAAAGAAATAATGTTAGAAAACTTCCCAAATATGGAGAGAAAAATAAACATCTAGGGACTGGCAGGTGGCATGGTGGTTAAAGGCACTGGAATCCCACTTGGCCAACTGTGGTTCAAGTTCTGAATCTGGTGGCTTCCTTTCTCACTCCCCCTGCCATCTCTTATCAAACTGGAAAATAAGAACAATAATAAAGTTAAATAAGAATTCTAATAATAATAATAATAAATAATCATCTAGATCCATGAAGCCCAAAGAACTCCTTACAGGTTGAATATAAAGAGGTCTTCACTGGGACCAGCAGTTAGGGTAATGGCTATGTTGCTGGACTCCCACGTAGTCGACCACAATTCGAGTCCTGGACCTGGAGGCTTAAACTCACACCGGGCGTGTGTGCGTGCGTGCCCAAGATCCCGAGAGGAGAATGGAGGAGAAGGGATTGCGGCGTGGCCATCCCCCCTGGGGGGGGGGTGATTTCTTGCTTTCTCGCTTTCTGTCTCTCTGTCGCTCTCTCTCTGTCTGGTGAGCGCACACTCCCTATAGCAAAAACCTCTAAAAAAAAAAAAAAGAGGTCTTCACTGAGGCATTATAATCAAATTGTTGAAAGTCAAAAGAAGAGAGGATTTTGAAAGCATCAAGAAAAAAGCAAATTGTCACATAAACGGGAACCCCATAAGACTATCAACAAATGTCTCAGCATAAACTTCACAGGCTAGAAGAAAGGGGAGTAATAAATTCAAAGTGTTGAAAGAAAAAAAACTACCAACCAAGAATGCTACACCTGGCAAGGCTGTCCTTTAGAAATGGAGAAACAAGAACTTCCCGAGAAAAACAAAAGCTGTGGGAATTCACCACTAAATTTGCTATGTGAGGGACCAGCAGTTAGCGTAATGGCTATGTCGCTGGCCTCCCACATAGTCGACCGCGGTTCGAGTCCCGGACCCGGTGGCTTAAACTCACGCCGGGCGCATGTGCGTGCGTGCCCAGGGCCCTGAGAGGAGAATGGAGGAGAAGGGATTGCGGCGTGGCCATCCCCCCTGGGGAGTGATTTCTCGCTTTCTGTCTCTCTGTCGCTCTCTCTCTGTCTGGCGAGCGCACGCGCCCTATAGCAAAAACCTCTCAAAAAAAAAAAAAAATTTGCTATGTGAGGGACCAGCAGTTAGCGTAATGGCTATGTCGCTGGCCTCCCACATAGTCGACCGCGGTTCGAGTCCCGGACCCGGTGGCTTAAACTCACGCCGGGCGCATGTGCGTGCGTGCCCAGGGCCCTGAGAGGAGAATGGAGGAGAAGGGATTGCGGCGTGGCCATCCCCCCTGGGGAGTGATTTCTCGCTTTCTGTCTCTCTGTCGCTCTCTCTCTGTCTGGCGAGCGCACGCGCCCTATAGCAAAAACCTCTCAAAAAAAAAAAAAAATTTGCTATGTGAGGGACCAGCAGTTAGCGTAATGGCTATGTCGCTGGCCTCCCACATAGTCGACCGCGGTTCGAGTCCCGGACCCGGTGGCTTAAACTCACGCCGGGCGCATGTGCGTGCGTGCCCAGGGCCCTGAGAGGAGAATGGAGGAGAAGGGATTGCGGCGTGGCCATCCCCCCTGGGGAGTGATTTCTCGCTTTCTGTCTCTCTGTCGCTCTCTCTCTGTCTGGCGAGCGCACGCGCCCTATAGCAAAAACCTCTCAAAAAAAAAAAAAAAAAAAAAAATTTGCTATGTGAGTAGTACTAAAGGTAGTTCCTTCAGCTGAAATGAAAGAATGCTGCAGTGAATTCTTATAATTATATGTTTCTCAGGCATAAAATATAAGTTAAAATATAAGTTGGACTTTCTCATACCAGAAGCAGTGCTTAGGCACCCTTGACAATTTCCAGTTCTCTGCTTCTCCCTAGCTCCTTGATATGGCTGCTGTAGATATTCCAGTTTATACAACTGTCTCTTGGTGGCCACCTCCCTGTGAGACAACCAGATATACCTACCTGACTCACTCCACTGATCACCACAGTCAATATTGACTGCCTATATATGCCACAGTAACCATTTCTGAGTCACTGTGTGGTTCCATAGAACTAGTGTTTATTTGCTCCAAACCCACCAATTAGAACTCCCTAAGGGAAACCTGCTTGGATAATGCCTAGACCCCAATAAAGGCTTTGGTTCACAGGTTTCACTCACCTTCTTGTTTCCTACCTGCTGGCTGAGTCTGTGTACTAAGATGTTTCCCCATTCCTCATGGTGCCTATGAAGCACACTGCCTTCTTCTTTCTGGTATCTATAAGTAATAATGCTGCTTTGTTATGTGTTTTGCTGAGTTGTCTCTTCTGTGTCTCACCTAAAAAACACACTTGAACCTAACTTCATTCCTGGTCAGAATTCTACTAAAGAGTGGCTATCTGGTATAAATAACTGGACATAGATCAGAAAAGAGCCACAAGGACATCTTCTATTGTAACAAGTTTCTTATGAGAGGGACTTCTAGACACTTAGGCATTAAGCAATCCACCAGGATAAATACATATCTCACAAAGGGCACAATGTAAACCTCCATGACCAATTCTCTGTGCTTTGTAAGGGCAGAGCTAGAATTTATGACTACTCTCCTAAGAAACATCAAGATTAAATTAGAAAGAAAAAAGTACAAAAAATGCTAATTGTTAACATGAAAAGTAAGTATATAGTCAAATTCAGAATACTCTGATACTATAATGGTGGTGTGTAATCACTTCTCACTAGTATAAATACTAAAAGACAGATCTACAGTTATTTGTTAAGAGATATACAATATAAAAAGATGTAAACTTACAACATCAAAAACAAAATGTGAGAAATAGAAGTGTAGAGTTTTTGTATGTAATCAAAATCGTTGTCTACTTAAAATAGACTGATATAATTGTAAAATGTTTTATGCAAGCTTCATAGAAACTACAGAACAAAAACCTAGACTATAAGCACAAAAGACAAAGGGAAAGGACTCAATGTGTACCACTGTAGAAAATCATCAAATCACAAAGGAAAACCACAAGAAAGGAAGAAAGAAACAAAGGATCTATAAAACACCCAGGTACAATTAACAAAATGACAATAGTAACTCTTACTTTCAATAATTATGATGAATGTAAATGGGTTAAATTCTCCAACCAGAAGAAGGAATGACTGAATGATTAAAAAAAAAAAAATAGACCCAACTGAATGCTACCTACAAGAGACTCATTTCACCTCTAAGGAACAAAATATAAACTGAAAATAAAAGAATGGAAAAAAGATATTCTGTGCAAATGAAAACCAAAAGAGAGCAGAAGTAGCTATACTTATTCAGACAAAATAGGCCTTAAGTCAAAACTGTAAAAAGAGAAAATGAAGATTGTGATATAATAATAATGGGCTCAATTCATCGAGAAGATATAGTAATAGTAAAAATATATACACCCAACACTGGAGTACCTAAATATATAAAGCAAATGTTAATAGATCTGAAAAGAGAAATAAACAAGAATACAAACATTCAGTACCCCACTGTCAATAATGGATAGACCATCCAGACAGAAAATCACTAAGAAAACACTGGACTTGAACTATACCTTAGACCAAATGGACCTAACAGACGTGCACAGAACATTCCT
>NW_006160204.1:3385733-3399964 GCF_000334495.1 Tupaia belangeri chinensis
GAACAGCAGCCAAATACATAGTCCTCTCAAGGGCACAGAGAAGAAAGTTCAGGATAGATCACATGTTAGGCCACAAAACAAGTCTTATGAATTCAAGGTTGAAATCGTTATCAAACATCACTTTGGCCACAATAGTATGAAACTAGAAATCAATAGGAGAAAACTGGAAAAATCACAAATATGTGGAAATTAAAGCAAATGATTCTGAACAAAAACCAATGGGTTGAAGAAGAAATCATAAACAAAATTAAAATAAATCTTGAGACAAACAAAAATGGAAACACAACATCCCAAAACCTATAGAATATAGGAAAACCAGTTGTAAGAGTGAAGTTTATAAAAGTAAATGCCAAGCCACCTGTGGTGTGGTGGTTAAGATGACTGGATCATACATGGCTGATAGCACAGTTCAAGTCCTGGACCTGGCACATGTGTATGCATGCCCAAAATTTCAAGAGGAAAATGGATTGCAGTGTGTCCATCTCCCCGTGGGTAAGGGGGGTGATTTCTCACCCACTCACTCTCTTTCTCCCTGTCTCTCTCTGGCAAGCATATACACCCCATAGCAGAACTTTAAAAAGTAAATGCCTACATTAAGAAAAAAGAAAGATCTAAAATAAATAACTTGCACAATGGAGTATTATTCAGCCTTTAAAAAGAAGGAAAGTCTGTCATTTGTAAAAATGTAAATCTGGAGCTCATCAAACTAAATAAAATAAGTTTGTACAAAAAGACAAATACTGCGTGACCTTGGAACCAGCAGTTAGCGTAATGGCTATGTTGCTGGACTCCCACGTAGTCGACCGTGGTTAGCATCCTGGACCCAGTGGCTTAAAACTCATGCCAGGTGTGTGTACATGCATGCCCAAGATCCCGAGAGGAGAATGGAGGAGAAGGGATTGCAGCGTGACCATCCCCCCTGGGGGGTGATTTCTCACTTTCTGTCTCTCTCTGTCTGTCTGGTGAGCGCACACGCCCTATAACAAAAACCTCTCAAAAAAAAAAAAAATACTGCGTGACCTTTATGTCAAGTCCAAAAAAGTTAAACTCATAGATGCAGAAAGCAGAGTGTTGGTTTCAGAGACTTGAGGTGGAGGAAATGAGAAAATGGGTACAAAAGGTGCAGAGTTTCAGTTAAGCATGATGAGTAAGTTATGAAGATCTAATGTCCAGCATGTTGACTATAATTATTAATACTGTATTGTCTATTTGAAATTTGCAGAACCAGAAATCTCAAATGTTCTCTACATACACACACACACACACACACACACACACACACACGGTGGCTATAAGGACCAGCTCCATGACGTGGCAGTAATGTGCTGCTCAAGGGAAGCCAGATTTCACATCGCAACCATGGATCAAGTCCCTGGCTCAGTCAACCTGAAACTCACCAGGCACATGTGCAACAGTCCAAGATCTGCTAGGCTAGAAGACAGAAAGAGGGATCACGGCATGACTAACCCTTGTGGAGAGTGCTTCTCTCTCTTTCCCACTCACCTTGCTTGCTCTCACTCTCACTCAAGCTCTCTCTCACTCTCATTTGCACACTGTCATGAATTAAAAAAAATGTTTTTTAGGTTTTTGCCATAGGGTATGTGCACTCACCTTAGAGAGGTAGAGAGATAATGAGAGGGAAAGTGAGAAATCACCTCCCAGGAGGCGTGGCCATGCCACAATCCCTTCTCCATTCTCCTGGGATTTTGAGCATGCACGCACATGCGCCAGGTCCAGGACTCTAACTACAGTCAGCATGTGGAAGTCCAGTGCCATAACCACTATGCCACCTGCTGGCCCTGAAAAATATTTTTAATGTAACTATGCTAGGTGATTGATAGTTATCTTCATGATGCTAATCATTTCATAATGTATATGTATATTAACACCTTGCATTTTATATTATAAATCATTCCATTTTTATTTGTCAATTATACCTCCATAAAGCTGGGGGGAGGGGAGAAGGCTTAGATGGATTAAGCAACTTGTTTGAAGTCCCACAGCTGGAAACCAAGTCTAATTGTGACTCTAGTACATCTGCCTCATGGCCACTTGAGGTCCTGAGGTCCTGAGCAGGCAGGCTGTGAGAACCTGCACTGCTGACCACTGGTGGTGTGATTTAGTCACTACAGCATTATATATTTCCATTGTCCATTCTCATACAGAAAGATCACTGTGAAATCAGGTAACTGAGCTTCACTGTTAAGTCATAACTCTGACCTAAATGTCACTTCTAACATCTTAAACATTGTCCTCTGAACATAGTACTCTTTGAAGAACAATAGGAAAAGTGGCTTATGGCTGGTACTGAAAAGCACATGCTTATTTTCCCACATACTATTTTTCCCTTTTGCTATTTAACATAAATGGTAAAGGCTTTAAAACTTGTATGTTAATAAATCCCAAGTGTACTTCCAAAGGCACGAAAGGAAGAGTGCTTTCAAAAATTTGCTTCTTTCTACTTTAAGCAGTAGATATAGGTTAAATATTAACCTACGAGGAAATTATTTTTACTTATGTTGTCTTCAAATGAAACTATTGTCATGCTGAGTACAAAAGTCTGGGTTTTCTCTGGATGTTAAGAACTCATGATTCTCACATGTAAATTAAACTTGATAAGTCCTCTATGTTTCAGGATTTTAACATCAAGGTCTGGTTTGGGATTTAATTTGACGGGCTGTACCTGTCAGCTTTTATGCAGCCTTCTTTCATCACAGTTCAAAGGAAGCGTGTGAGAGACTTATAGTAAGTAGGTCACTGGAGACACATGTTATGCATGAGGGATCCTGGAATTCCTGCTACCTGGAACTCTCTCCGTACTGATTCAGAAAGCATGTTCACAACTTAATAACTTTGTTGAAAATACCAGCCACACTGGGAAGGAACAGAACCATGCCTCATTAGAGAAATCTGTCCAAGCGATACAGATCCCTGGTAGATCTGATTAGGGAAAATAAATCCAACACACACCAACTTTTTGGTAATAAAAAGAAGTGGTATGGAAGTTAAAAAGCTTCTCTTTAGGAAGAAGAACCAGCTAAAAGGTTGCATGCTTTCGGAGGTTTTTAAAATTTGGAAAGTGGTCCTTAGAAAGAGGTCCCACTTAAAAAGGTTCCAACCTATTTCCCAAAGGGGCTGGCCTCTATCCAATCACGTTATGCTCCATTTGTAAAATACTTTTCCTGTCAATTTTTTAGTCATAATAACACATAACTTTTGTAGTCTGATTTTTTTCCCTCATGGAAATAGTTAAAAATCATGACAAGATTGTCTCATTAGATTACATTTATTTTATAAGAAGTCAGAATGGCAATTGATTACTTAAAAATAGATCATTGCATTAAGTCAGTGACATGAGTGAATGACCAACGAATGGTTCATTTTGCAATAATATAAATGTTTCCTAATTCACCCTCCAGTGAGCTCTTTGGATGTCTATTACTTATGTCAAGAGACTCTGCCATCTAACAAGTTTGACCATATTGTCACTGGTGATCATTGAAATGTGGCTCTTTAAGGAGACTAAAATACTTGGAATTACAGGATTTGTTAACACCTAAAACATCATCAGTGACCCATTCTGGTAGAGAAGTATCAAACATTTACTGTGGTAGGCATTGTGTTAAGTACTTTTTAATGTGTTATCTCATCTAATCTTTACAACAACCCTATGAAAACAGATATTGATATCAATATTTTACAAATAAATAAACTAAGGTTTACAAAGGAACTAAATTCCAAATCTAATTATTTAATATGAGTCAGACCTATCTGTCCCTCTATTCCTCCAAGAACTCCAATGCTAGGAGATTAGAATAGATTTTTTTTTTTGAATGTTCAAAAATGAGGGGAAAGTCCAGGTAAATTTTGCTAATATAAGTGAGTCTTTCACTGAGAAGAAAACTAGGATGTCTCAACATTCAAAATAAGATTTTCAAAGTCAGTCAATAAGTATTGGCTGATAATTTAGTAATGTTAATTGAGGAGGGACGATAATATAGTCATGCGTCACTTCACAGGGATATGTTCTGAGAAATACAATGGTAAGGAATTTTGTCGCTGTATGAAGGTCATCAAGTGTACTCACACAAACCTGGATAGTCCAGCCTACTATACACCTAGACCATATGCCATAGCCTATACGTTCCTTCAGGGACCCCCATCGCATATGTCACCTACCATTGACCAAAACATCACTATGCAACACATGACTGTATATGACTTACATTCCCAATCAATTTGGTAAGACAATCTTTTATGCCCATGTAAAGGAACAACTAACAATGCAAGACTGTATATGCCAAGGAGCAAGTGAGCTGAACAATTTAATGCCAGGGAGTTCAGGATAAATAAAAATCCCACTTAGTTGGGCTGGGGATGAATTTCATAGGGGTATATAAACTTAAGTCTCAGATTCTGTATTAGAGATGGTCATGTCAGTTCTCTGAAAGAAAACTGAGATTTGAAGGACAGTGGAAATACTTAACAGAGAAACTCACTCCTCAGCAAGCCTTGAAGATAAGGGAGGATTTGGAGAGAACTGGGATGACTGCTTGGCTAACAGTCCAGAAAATGTTGAATGCAATCAATATGGCTTCCAAGTTCAGATATCAGCCTCAGTGTTCATGCAGAATCCATGCGTAACCAGTATCACAGTGCAGTATTTATGAGAGAAGCCTAACTCCTCAGCAGACACAATGCATGACTCTCTCTTTTAACTGAGAAGCCCACTCTTAACTTAGGTTACAGTACAATCGTTTATTGAATCAGTTCCTTAGCTTTGCTCTTTCGTTTCAGAATGAATCCAACAAATCCTGGGTATCTTTGTGTGTGCTCTCAGGACTCAAACCATCTCTTTTAGCATTTTATCTAGAGTTGAAAGTAGTGACTGTCCCTGCCTCCATTGCCAACGAGGTAATCTGTGCTCTGACACCTAAGGTCCCAGTTTTCCTGGTATAGTCCATTTTACTCTGACGTCCCAAGTATTTGAGTTTGCATAATAAATTATATGGCCACCCTGCTCATAGCCCTAGCTACCTTACAGCATGGGAGCATGTCCTCAGAAAGCCAATTTTATCCCTTAGCCTGTCAGAGCGGATCTACATGTCTGGTAATACTCACAGGGACACAGTGCCATGGGCCAAAACCCTCACCTCTCTCAGGAGTATGGATTTAGGGAAGGCTTAATGTTCTTTGAAACGTATCCTCCTAAAATGATTTAAATAGCCACCTTGATTAAATAAGAGCAAATTATCCTGATATTTTATCTCTTAATAGTACGCTATACTTTTCAAAGAGCACCGTTAACCTGAGTCACAAATTCTGCTCTACACAACTCTCCTGATTCTGAATACTCAGAGGAAAATGTGAGTATGTGGTGCTGCTACCAGGTGAATCATTTCCTCTTTACAATGCTCAGAAACAACTGGAAAGGTGCACTGAGCAAATATCAGACATAAATGTTACATTAAGCAAACAGCAGGGCAAGGAACACAGGATAGGTCAGAAGCAGCCCCCTGCTGCACAGCTGTTCCGAGGGCAAACAGACTGCAGTGCCCTGGAAAACAGTATGTACTCAACAAATGTTAACCCTCCTTTGCCCTGGATCTAAGGAATTTTCTTGCCATGCAAATGCACTTTCAATTTAAAGAACTCTGAGTCAGGTTTCTCCCTTGCTCGGCTCTGAGACAAAACATGCTGGGCAAGCAGACATGAAATGTCCCTGAACATTTGGTTCTGGCTGGGGTTCCTGTTCACATTGATTTTTTTTTTAATAGAAAAATAATAATGTATAGTATGGCATAATAGAAATAAGCTTAAACAAGCAACTTTTAAAAACGTTTTTAAAAAAGTAGTTGGAGGGGACCAGCAGGTGGCGTAGTGGTTAAGGCGCTGGATACTCCCACATGGCTGACCAGGGTTCAAGTCCTGAATCTGGTGGCTTGCTTTCTCACTTCCTCTCTCTCTCACTCTCACTCTCTGTCTCTCTCTGGTCAAATTAAGAAATAAATGAATGAATAAATAAAATAAGTAATTATTTTTACAAAAAAGTAGTTGGAGTAAATTTACTTAGACATATACATAGAATTTTCCCTCCGACTTCTGGCTTGAATCCTAGAATGACTATTCCAAGTAAGAATCAGCATTTAAAAATTTTTTTTCTTCCTCATCAAGATATTCCAAGATATTTTCTCCATTATATAAAGGACAATCCTCCTTAGCAATCCAGGTTTCCAAAGTGTGATCCGAGAACAAGGCTTCACCTCATGTAATGTGACATAACCATAATTTCTTTTTTTCCTTTTTCTTTTGGAGAGGTTTTTGCTATAGGGCGCGTGCGCTCACCAGAGAGACAGAAAGCGAGAAATCACCCCCAAGGGTGGATGGCCACACCACAATCCCGTCTCCATTCTCCTCTTGGGACCTTGGGCACATAGGCACATGCACCTGGCATGAGTTTAAGCCACCGGGTCTGGGAATTGAACCACAATCAACCATATGGGAGCCCAGTGACATAGCCATTACACCATCTGCTGGTCCCATAACCATAATTTCTTAGCTGTTAATTGTTATTGTCATTTTTGAGACTGGCTAGAGAAGCTGCAAAGTCTATGACCTTCCCAATGCTCCATTGGTGGCAATAAAACAAATGAACAACATTGGTTTGCTCTTTTCTTTGCTCTGCTTAGGTAAGAAAACTTGAAAGTAAATTCTTTCTGTCTGTGACAATCTCTTATCCCATTAGCATGCATCTTTAATTTCATCAGTGCAATTTTTTGCAGCTGTTTCAATATTTTTTTGCACCTTTCCATCATTTATTTGCTGTCTCTCCCATCTTGGAATCAATAATGCCTTTAACAAGTTTCTGATGGCAGTCATACAAGGCTTTGGGATTTCCAGTTTTTCACAATCATGATCTGACTGATGACAGTGTCTCAGGCAAAAATTCTTTGCACAAAAAGGACATACAACTACGACAAGCTCTCTTTCAGCACAGCCCTTGAATGACCATGGGTAAGACTGATGCTTATCTGTCTTCAGTCTCTCATTTATTGCATTCCCCTTAGGACAATCATGAGACTCTTTACTTCTATGGTCAAGGCAAATATTCATGAACATCCATCACATACAAATGGAAGAAGATCTCACTATCTGCAGTGCTCCAACTGGCAGTGCTGTCTGATGTCCCTGATCTTTTTTTTTTAATTGCTAGAGAGCACATGCACCCACCAGAGAGAATAAAAGAGAGAAAGAGAGAGAAAGCACCCCCAGTGAGGTGTGCTAACACCACAATGGTGGTGGTTAAGATGCTGGATCCCACATGGCCAATCCAGCCATTCAAGTCTCAGACCCAGTAGCTTGAAAAACACATCAAACACATGTGCATACATGCCCAAAGTCCTGAGAAGAGAATGGAGGAGAAGAGATTGCAGCCATCCCCTCTATGTCTCTCCCTATCTCTGTCAAGCACACACACCCTGTGGCAAAAGTAAAAAAAAAGGGGGGGGGAAAGGAAGAAGAAAAAGGATAGAGTTTGCCAGCAAGATTGCACTTCACAAGAGAGTCAAGATAAGTGCAAAATCATCGTAAGACAGGCAGAACCTGACAAGGACCCTAAATAGAGTAGAAACAAAGTACAGTGGAAACACAGAAGAAAGAGTAGCTCTGATCTAGGGGAGGATAAGGACTTCATGAAGGTAGGATGTATTGTCTATCATTCTCATCATAACACTAATTAGTATCTGTGGAGCACTTATTAGCATTCCAGAACTATTCTAAAATTTAAAGACTACTGTCATGCATGCTGTCAGGAGAAATTAAGGAAATAGTAATTAATGTAACCATTTTGGACCAGACTGGGATATATACGGGATAAAGGGAGACAAGGCATGAAGCAGAAGTTGGTGCCTGAAATATCACAGTGAGAAATCTGCGGCGTGTTCAGTAGTCATGGAGGTTCCACTGAAATGACAACTCTTAAGCGCGAATCCACATCAGAATCCCTCAGGGGTCTTCTCAAAGAACACGCGTCCATGCCTCACTTCCAGAAACTGATTTAGAAAGTTCTATTTGCAACTCAGGAGTCTGAGCTTTTTCCATACTCCTGGATGATTCTGATAGACATCCCAGCTGAGAACCACTAAATGAAAGGTCACTCTCTTCTGGAACTATCATAATTAGATCTGAGTTTTAGGAAGACTTAAGCAGCAGTGAAAAGGATGACCAGGTGGGGCCCAGCCAGATTGCAGGTGCTGAGTTGGTAAACATCTGTGGTGTATGTGGAATGTAAGGAGGCCTGACGGGAGGTGACTGTGAACACGTTCTGCAGATGTAAATGCAACAGGATCAGAATCAGCAGGGCCTGTGCATTGGCCAGATGGAAGAAAGGGATCAGAGGTGACTCTGGTGTTTAAATCCATGCAGGGAGCATGACTAAAATATGAAAGGCAGGAAATGGATCCTATTTGAAGACTAAAATGATGAGTCTGGTTCAAAACGTATCAAATTTAAGATAGCAATAGGTGCTCTTAGGTAGAGATGGATCAAAAGCCTAAGTCTATAGCTAGGATGTCTTGGTGCTTGACTATGTGTATTTAGAGTCATCTGAATTGGGTGAAGGAGCATCTGGTTAATTCAAAATTTGTTTTGTTGAGTGGAATAAAGATTCTGGACTTTATTCTGGACAGCTCATGGAAAGTCAGTGTGGGAGATGAACAACCAAGGCTCAGGCAGCATAGGTACCAGGGCAGCTCTGGGCCTCCCCTAGGAATCCATAAACCCTCTCTCCAGGTGGTGCAGCTGTTAGTACTACTCTGCTGCAGCAAATCTTCGCCTCTCCAGCCCCAGCTGCAAATCTCAGGAGAGGGAAGTTTGGTTGGCCCAGGTTGACTCCGTGTTTCTCTCCCTGGAACACTTAGCCATGGCCAAGGGAGCAATGTCAGCAAAGCCAGGCAGTCACCCTCCTCGGAACTCTAGCACTGGACCCTAGTGAGATGAGGTCACTGGAGGTTAGTACCACTCCAAGATGCAAGTGCCACTGGATTGTGCAACTCAGGAGAGCCAGACAGCCAGGCCCTGAGAGGTGGGAGGGGGTGGTGTCACAGGACATCCTTTCTAGTCTGTGACCATGGAGAAAAGATAAGGAAGTAGTAGCCTATGAGTAGCAAGCTTGAGAGCAGACTTCTCAGGGCAGGAGAGGCTAAACTACACTTGCAGACTGAGGTTAGAGCCAATGGAGTAGGAAATTCAAATACAAGAAGTGAAGGAGATAATTAATGGCACAGAGCTCTCGATGATGTCCAAAGTATTTTGGTGAACAACAAAATATTGGATAGAAGCAATCTTACAAGACTGTGGAATTACCTATATGTTCTGTACACAATAAGATGAATGTCAAAAAAAGGAGCTCTTATCTTTATATTCCAGTAAGTTATTTTGCTCTCACTGTTTTAATAAAAAGAAAAAAAAAAACATAAAAATCCTTGCATACCTTGTTTGACTGGAGAATTTTAATATTTTTCATTTATCATTGTAAAACCAAGGACAACTTTATAACTTTTTTGTAAGTAGCTGTTACATGTAGGACAATCTGTCTTTAGGTAGGGATAAATTACTTGTACAGTTTAAAAAAAAAAAAAGGAATCCTACATAGTTTTCCCTTCAAGTCAAGCATCTTTCTATTTAAATAAATTTGTTTAAAATGAAAAAAAAAAAAAAGGAGGATGGAGATAAGACAGATGCTCCCTGTATACAGGGGTGTTGATAAAGTAATCCCAAAGAACACAAAGTGCTCACAGGGAGAGAAATGGTGAAATCCCCAGGCTATGAATCAATGCAGAGATATGCAAAATTCCTTTAAAGAGAAAAACCTGGCTGTGGGTTTGCAAAACTTGTCTATAACAGAAACAAATATTAGGTCATCAGAAAAGTCATGATGGATTTTTCTGTTTTTCTATACAAAAATGTATCATGACTTTTCCAATGGCCCAATATATTAACTTGGCTAAGCAAAGAATGCACACGTAAGAGAGTAATTTTGTGAGTTAGGCAGACATAGTGAGAGACAGGAAAAGTCACTGAGGCAGGTGTTAATTACACTCATCTCAGCATTGTCCAAGAGAAACAGTGACCTGGCCAGTATTTCTGGTCCTGTGGGTGAGAAACTATCTGTTAATCCTATTCCATTAAATGGTTCACGCTTCCTGTAGCATCTGTGCTGTTCATTCAGAGCAATCTTTTTGAAGAGAGGTAAGCTTCTCTCTCTTTTTTTTTTTTTTTTTATTTTTTGATGAGGGGTAACTTTCTTTTTTTTTTTTTTTTTTTTTTTTTTTTTTGAGAGGTTTTCGCAATAGGGCGCATGCGCTCGCCAGACAGACGAAGACAGACAGAGAGACAGAAAGCAAGAAATCACCCCCCAGGGGGGATGGTCATGCCGCAATCCCTTCTCCTCCATTCTCCTCTCGGGATCTTGGGCACGCACGCACACGCGCCCGGAGTGAGTTCTAAGTCACCGGGTCCGGGAAGCAAACTGCGGTGGACTACGTGGGAATCCAGCGACATAGCCATTACGCTAACTGCTGGTTCCTGAGGTAAGCTTCTCTCTTAAAGAAGACCCTGTGTGTGTGTCAATCGACCTCTGTACTCTGGTTCCTATGCGGTAATTTCTTCCAAGTGAGTGAGTGAACTGGTTTCTGACTCTGGACTTTTCAGAGTTTGGCACTGATCATAGAGACTCTGGTATTCTGGTTGTAAGCTATAACCTGTTTCCCGTTGTGCTCCTGAGTCTGGATCCTCTCCTCTTGCCTCACCTTCTGTCCCCAGCGGTGGCATAGCCCAGGGGTCCCGGGCCTCATCCTGATACTTCTGTGTCCTCCTCACTCTGATTACTCCTAGCCATCAGACCAGTTTGGGTGATGATGCAGCTGGGTCCAGAACAGGTTCCAGGTGGGTAGCCACTGTCCTTGCTGTGGCCCCCTTGGCCAGCATGTCCTCCAGGCTCCCCGCAAACCCTTCAGAGGAGAGTCAGACACCTCACCGCTGCACCTCCTCCTGTTACTCTCACACCTGTCCTGGGGCTGAGTCCCTCCACTCTCTCTTCCTGGGCTCAGAAGTGCTGTATTTGTGGTATCTGAAGTATGACAAGTACCCAGCTTCTCTTTTCCCCCTCCTTCCCATGGGAGTAGCCAGTTTCTTATGCTCTCTCACCGCCTCCTAAAGAGTACCTCCTCTGTAAAATCATCCCAGTGTTGCCAGCTAACCCTGGCAGCCATTTCTGTGACTAATTGAGAGGCAAAGCAAAGAGGGAGAAAGGAGTTTATTTAGCTCTGTTCAAGCACAGGGAGTGGCCGTGAGCTAACAAGCTCACAACCGACTCTCAGAACGGAAATTTCCAGCACGTTATCAATGTTACATTTCTCGCTTATCTATATCCTAAAGTTAGCTAGTTTGGTGTTATTTTTCCCCTTATGATTTCCCCAAAATTGTTCTGTGTACCTTTCCTTTCCTTTCACATGATGTTTATGACCCTGTTTTTGTTTTTATGGTGACATTGAAGCTGTTGACTCAGATTTGTGACATACGTTGATAGATTAAGGGAAGCTACAATGTGTTTTTAGAGTTATACTGTTTAACAAGACCACCTAAGCCTCCATGAGTAACTATTATGGTAAATTATAGCATCATTACAGTTTTCCCAATTTAACCTGTTACATGTGTTCCTTGAGTATACATTCCCCTCTCTTAAGATTTATTGCCTGGGGCCCCTCCCCACCAATCCAGTTGCAAATTCGGTGATCACTGTTTAAAACAAGTGACTGAGGTTTCCTCTTCTAAGCAGACAGGCTTATTTATAACCTTACTTGTTACGATAGTTATAGATTACATTAGTTACAAAAGCCACAACCACCGGTTAACCCCTAAAGTGTACGAAAGAGGAATAAAACAAAGCCCCAAAACTGGGGGGGATTAAAAAATATTACTTTTTCCCATTATACCAATAGGGTTTTTTTTTTTTTCTAGAAAGTTCTTTAGAAAAAGAAATGATGTGTCCTCCTAAATATAGTTGTTTATTCTTATTCTTATTATTATTATTAAGATGGTGATGGTGCTGGTGGTGGTGAGGTCGATGTCTATTCAATCAGCAGGTCTTTAATGATTTTCTTGTAATGCTGTTTTTGTCTTCTAGGGAAGCATGAAAATAAGAAAGGAAGAAAGTATCACCGTGTTCTAGGTGGCCAACTTGTCCTGATTTGCCCAAGGACCTTCTTGGTTTTAGCGCTGATGTTTCCTCACCCCAGGAAATCCCTCAATCCTGGGCAACCTGGACAATTGGTAACCCTACCATCTCTACAGAAAAGATCTCAGTGACCTTATGTAAGATAGAATGGTCAGGAGCCGGCAGGTGGTTAAAGGCACTGGATTCCCACAGGGACGACTGCAGTTTGAGTCCCAGACCTGGCAGCTTGCTCTCTCCCTTTCTCTCTCTCTCTCTGTCTCTCTCTGGTCAAATTAGAAAATTATCATAACAAATGGAAATAAATATTTTTTTAAAAATAGAATGGTCATTTCATTAACTTAGAAGTCTTTTCTAAGGAGAGCATCCACACTCTGATCCTATTTAGATGATAACACATTTGCTGAGGGCTTGCTACACACTAGGCAGTAAGTTAATGTAATGGTGCTGTGAAATCAGTAATTTTATTCTCATTTTCAGATAAAGAAAGTAAAATTCAGAGCAAGATCCCACAACCAGACAAACTGGTATGTCTGATCCAGAAGCCCACTCCTCCTAAGGACTATGAATCTTTATGTTAGGTAGAAGAAGAAATAGGTGAAAATTGTGGTTGTCTGAGTAAAGCTAGGGTCTAATTCCAGTGCCATTTATCTGGAGAAAAACAAAGATCAAGAATGCTAAAAATTTACTTTACAAATTACAACCAAGATAATGATTTTGGTGAATTTAGGAGGATCATCACTTCACACAGATTGCTGTCCTGAATCAGCAATGAATATCATTTCTAAAGGCAGACTGCAAGGAGCAGCCTATTAAATCAAGAATAAGATAAATCTTCTATGTTCATTAAACAGGTTGAGTGTTTCTTACCTGAAGGGCTTGGGACCAGAAATGTTTCGGATTTGGGATTTTTTTTCATACTTTGGAATATTTACATGTGTATAATAAGATGTCTTGAGGATAGCACCGAAGAGTAAACATGAAACTCATCTGTGTTTCCTGTGCATCTTATATATATAGCCTGCAGGTAATTTTATACATTATTTTTCTGTTGCAGCATTTCGACTGTGATCCGTCATATGAGGTCTGGTGCGAAATGCTCCACTTATAGTGTCAGGTCATATCAAAAACTTTTGGATTTTGAAGTATTTTAGATTTTGAATTTTTGGCCTAAGGGTCTTCAAATATTCAATGAACAGTTTTAAACCCTAAAGTAAGAATTATCAAGGGAATAAACGAATTAATATTAGAAAATTGTCAACATGATTATTAGCTACAAATCATGATTGTCTATCCAAAAGAGCTACAAAAATTCAGATTAAAAATTGACAGAACTAATAAAAGGCCTTACATAGACACCCAGAAGAATATACCTCCAAAATATTAACTCCTGGAAATTTCTTGTGTGTGATGGGAACCTCTTCTTTTCTTATGTTTCTTGTTTCAAATGACATGCTAGGGATTCGAGAAGGGCCAAAAGGATTGTCCTGAGAAGTCGCCCTTCTCAGTAGAAAGTACAACTGCGCTACTGGCTCCAGGCTTCATTTGAAGGAACGCAAGTGGAGACAGGCAGACAATCTTAGAAGGAAGGCCAGGGAGGTCTGGCCAGGGAGTTCTGTTGGAAGACGGTTGGCTCTTTTGTGTTCAAGAGCCCCAGAAACAGGAAACTGCTAGATTCAGAAGAGGTTCCAGGGAAGAAAAGTGGTCGCAGCTCTGGGTCTGGTGGACAGTAGACCCCTGAGCCCATCCTAGCTCAGAGGGCCACTGCCAGTCCCACACCCTGAAGGAGCTGCATGGAGGTGAGGGGACGAATCACGGAACTGTTTCTGGAAAGATCGTATAATTAACTGATACGATCAGGGATTTTGAAAGGATGACATGGGACTCTGTTCATAGTTATGCCAGGTGTAAACCGAGCCTGTCCTGGCTAACCGGCACACGTGCTCACCTGCGAGTGCTCACTGGGCTAGAGCTGGAGCTGGGCTATGGCTTTTCTGGC
>NW_006160204.1:3399995-3404851 GCF_000334495.1 Tupaia belangeri chinensis
CTCTGCAGTGGTTGTTGCTTCTCGTGGTTCCAGCGGATGCTGTGGGGTAAGATTCCAGGCGACCTTAGGAGGCTCAGCTTCCCTCTTGTGGAAACATGGTTTGCTAATTCTTGGGTTACTATGAACTTGGAGGCCAGGCGTGGGTTCTACAGTGCAGGGGAAAACTGCATACTTGGTATGTAGACCGTCAGCCCTCAGCATCAGTGGGCTCTGCATCTGCAGATTCATTCAAGTGTAGGAAAAAAAATTTAAAAACAAAAAATAACAAGACAACAATAAAAATATTACAAAGAAAAATATATAGTGTAACACCTATTGACATAGCTTTTACATTGTACTGGGTATTTTTAAGTAATCTAGAGATTATTTAAAGCACATAGAGGGGGCAGCAAGTGGCGTGGTGGTTTAGGGTGCTGGACTCCCACAAGGCCGATCACGGTTCAGGTCCCAGACCTGGCAGCTTGCTTTCTCACTTTTGCTCACTTGCTCACGCTCACTCTCTCACTCGCTCTGTCCCTCTCTGGTCAAAATTAAAATAAGTAAATAAATAAATAAAATAATCTTAAAAATTAAAAAATAAAGCACATGGGTCGATGCAGCAGGCAACATGCAAATACTATGCCATTTTATATAAAGGACTTGAGCAACTGCAGGTTTTGGTATTCCCATAGGGGCCCTGCAACCAAACCTCATAAACACCAGGGGACAACGATGCATACTTACACAGGGAGGTACACTTAGCTGTGTGTTTAAACGTTTATCTGAGAACATGCGTCATGTCCATAGCCATAGCACAATGAACTTGCCCAAACCACACCACGCCAGACTATGGGTACACATCAGGCCACTGTGCTGTTAATGTCTCCGTTTTTCTGGCTCATTTTCTCACATGCTGTGATCTCCGAGTCCTTGAGAATTGTGAGGAGGAATCAGACGTGCTCGACTCCTGTTCTCTGAGGTACTCCTGACACGTCCCGGGAGCTGGCCTCTCTGCTCATCCCGAGCACGGCAACTCCAAGGGCGGCCAGAGCTGGGCTGCTGTGGAAACTGGCTACGGGGGCTTCCTGTGGGGCGCAGGTGCGGGAGGGAAAGCCTACTTCTTAACTGCATGCCCTGGTGTGCCTTTTGAAATTTCATCTTCAGTATCTATAGCAGTCTTTCAGAGAGAGAAATAATTAAAAAGAGAAAATGCTGTGTATAGCTGCGTAGGCGCTAGCCAGACTGGTTTTCCAGTTTCTGTGTGATATTCTGATGGGGTGGGGGCAGAAGACAGGCTGTCTAGTGCATCAGCGTGTTCCAGAAATACACTCGGGGCTGGGGCCCGAGCCAGCTGCAGCCGACCCCTGTGATTCACACTTCCCTTGGATAGTTAGGACTCTGCGCCCGGACCAGTCATTCACTTTGCCTGGCTCCTCAGCCTCAGCCCCTGAGAAAAGATGCCAATGGACTGTGTCACCGTGAACAGGCCACCAGCAGAGGACCCAACCAAGGGTTAACATGAGCTGAAGAGAAGATAGAGCTATCTCCTTGGCCTGGTTATGGCTGATCCTATGGTTCAAGTCCCATACCTGGTGGCCTGAGAACCATGCTGAGCGTACACGCATGCATGCCCAAAATTCCAAAGGGAGGGAGAGACAGAGCAGGGACTGTTGCCTGACCATGCCCCATGGGAGTGCTTTCTCCCTCTCCCTCTCTGTCTCTGCCTCTATATCTCTCTGGCAAGCGTGCTTACTCTCATACCACGCACACACACAATATTCGGAGAAATAACAAAACTGAAAAATGTCCATAAAGCCCTGTGAAGGACTCTTGACTAAACCACGAAAGTGTATAAGCAAACCCCTCCTCTCCTCGGCAGAGTAGATAAGCCGTGAGCATGCATTTATGAAAGTGGTCCTGGGTTACAGGAGTGAGCCTGAGAAAGCTTAGCTCTTTCTTAAGAAAGAGGGACTTCTGGTTCCTCTGAAGCCTCTAAGAAACAAGATAGTGGCAGGAGCCCACAGCAAGGACTTAATACATATCAGCACTTTTTACTATTGGTCCTATAAACCAAAGTGACTTAGAATATCAAGAACTCACGTCTGTTTTTAAAACTGGAGTTCAGTTATCTCAGAAGATGAACAATGACATCCCAAGGCCATAAATCATAGTTTTCATAATAATCGCTCTCCACCACCATTCACTTGGTTCAAGAGGGACAGAGACTGAGAGAATTCTATGGACTTTGCTGCCACCTGGTGCAAGATTATTTTATTATAAACTGTTCTCAGCAAACACTCTTTTCACTCTCAGCTGTTAACACACTTGCTCTATCATGAATAAAGAAGAGGAAAAAACTTGTTTTAATTCATTGGGAACAGGAATTTTGCACCCAAGTTTTCCTAAAGGTATTCAGTGAGGTCATGGCACAGCGAGGCAGATAGCAGGCAGAGGAAGGATAAGAAATGCCCACCTGGGAACCAGCAGTTAGTGTAATGGCTATGTCACTGGACTCCCACGTAGTCGACCGCAGTTCACGTCCTGGACCCGGTGGCTTAAAATTCACGCCGGGCACATGTGCGTGCGTGCCCAAGATCCCAAGAGGAGAACGGAGGAGAAGGGATTGCAGTGTGACCATCCCCCCTGGGGGGTGATTTCTCACTTTCTGTCTCTATGTCTCTGTCTGTCTGGTGAGCGCACGCGCCCTATAGCAAAAACCTCTCCCAAAAAAAAAAACGCCCCCCTGTTTTTCAGCCCTAAGCATTGGTGGACAGTAGAGAGCAGGAGGAAAACAAGATGAACCCTTGGGGCTGGCCTCATAGCCTAGTGGTTAAAGGCTCTGGATCCCAAATGGCCAACCACTGTTTGAATCCTGGCCCTGGTGGCTTGAAAAACATGCCAGATGCATGTAGGTGTCCAAACTTCTGACAGGATGGGGGAATGGAGACAGCTGCAATGTGACCATGCCTCACTGAGGGGTGAGTTCTCCCTCTCTCTCTGTCCCTCTGTCTCTTTGACTCTTGGGAGGGCACAAGCCCTCGGGCAATTTAAAAGAAAAAAATAGATGTGAGCTTCATTTGAGGCTGGATGGAGGATGACTCATCATATCCGTAGGAGACCTGCCACCCTTTCTTCCTTAGGTCTCTGGGGCAGGTCTCGCAGACCTAATGGTGTGGGGATCGGTCACACACAGAGAGGCCTTGACCTTTCATTTTCCCCGAGTCCCTGCCATTCCTGCCAGATGGATGCTGAGTGGAAAGCCAGTGATCCTGTCACTGGCTCGAGTTGAAGTGGTCCTTGCAGTGACATCTCAAGGCCATAAATCATAGTTTTAGTAATAATTACTTTCTCCAGAATGGCAGGATCCACTGCTTTCAGACTTTCCCTTTGTCCAAGAGGGACAGTGATTAAGATAATTAAGACCAAGAGGTCAGGCCAATCAGCCAGAGAGTGGGTGCGGTAGGGACCTGGCTCCTGCACAGCTGGCTTAAAATTCACGCCGGGCACATGTGCGTGCGTGCCCAAGATCCCAAGAGGAGAACGGAGGAGAAGGGATTGCAGTGTGACCATCCCCCCTGGGGGGTGATTTCTCACTTTCTGTCTCTATGTCTCTGTCTGTCTGGTGAGCGCACGCGCCCTATAGCAAAAACCTCTCCCAAAAAAAAAAACGCCCACCTGTTTTTCAGCCCTAAGCATTGGTGGACAGTAGAGAGCAGGAGGAAAACAAGATGAACCCTTGGGGCTGGCCTCATAGCCTAGTGGTTAAAGGCTCTGGATCCCACATGGCCAACCACTGTTTGAATCCTGGCCCTGGTGGCTTGAAAAACATGCCAGATGCATGTAGGTGTCCAAACTTCTGACAGGATGGGGGAATGGAGACAGCTGCAATGTGACCATGCCTCACTGAGGGGTGAGTTCTCCCTCTCTCTCTGTCCCTCTGTCTCTTTGACTCTTGGGAGGGCACAAGCCCTCGGGCAATTTAAAAGAAAAAAATAGATGTGAGCTTCATTTGAGGCTGGATGGAGGATGACTCATCATATCCGTAGGAGACCTGCCACCCTTTCTTCCTTAGGTCTCTGGGGCAGGTCTCGCAGACCTAATGGTGTGGGGATCGGTCACACACAGAGAGGCCTTGACCTTTCATTTTCCCCGAGTCCCTGCCATTCCTGCCAGATGGATGCTGAGTGGAAAGCCAGTGATCCTGTCACTGGCTCGAGTTGAAGTGGTCCTTGCAGTGACATCTCAAGGCCATAAATCATAGTTTTAGTAATAATTACTTTCTCCAGAATGGCAGGATCCACTGCTTTCAGACTTTCCCTTTGTCCAAGAGGGACAGTGATTAAGATAATTAAGACCAAGAGGTCAGGCCAATCAGCCAGAGAGTGGGTGCGGTAGGGACCTGGCTCCTGCACAGCAGGGGCAGAAGGGAGGCCGAGCCAGGGCAGTTAGTCCAGGATCCCACTGGGATCCCAGTCAGTGGCACTAGGGCACTCTCCACCAGCTCAAAGGAAGATGGGAGGTACTTCTCTGGCAGAAGAAGAAGAGGACTCGCAGCTTGAGGAGCCCAGTTCTTCCCTTTCCTACTGCCCTGGAATCTACACCTCCACCACCCCCACCCCACCCCCCATAAACCTGGATGCAGATTTTAGAACCAAAACAGGGAGGACAATCTTTAAAGCTGAACGTTTTGCTGGTAATTCTGAGGATTGTTTAAAATATTGGCTTCTAGATCACCCAGGTGGCGAGGTGATTGAGAGCATTGGATCCCACATGGTGGAGTGTGTAGTTCAAATCCCAGAGCTTGCAACTTGGAAAATATGCCAGGTGCATTTGTATGCATGCCAATATCCTATAGAGGAGGAAGGAGAAGGGATTGC
>NW_006160204.1:3404882-3423472 GCF_000334495.1 Tupaia belangeri chinensis
TATATATTTATATATTTATATATAATTTGATAATGTTTAAAAGATACTGAACTTTTCATTTCCCCACCATTAGTTGAGAGCAAGAGATTACCAACAATATTAAGCATTTTTTTTCTTGTGTTCCTAATTTAGCCAGATACACACACATTTAATCATGGGACTGGTGGTTTGACTCCCTCCTGCCTCACTGGACTGAGCCCCTAAGGGCTGTGTCACTCCCTGTTCTAGCCCCAAGGCATGAGAGCAGGGACCTGTCCAGTTAATAATCACTGCGGAATCTTCAGCACCGAGAACAGTTCCTGGCACATGGTTAGCACTAGATAAATATTGAATGATGTTGAATTCTGCTCATAACTGCTTTTTTGGATGAATTTGTCAGTAGAAAAAAAAATGGGATGATCAGGTGAAAGGGATCTCCTCACTGATCTCCCTGGTTGAAGATTAATGAGCAGAAAGAATGAAGCGTCTATAACAGACATAGATTTCTAAGGAACGTACTTCATAGGAACGTGTTCAGACACAAAGGACTTACTAAGAATAATATCGTGCATGTGTATGGAGCTTTAAAGTTTACAAAGGGCATTTGATATACGATACCATTTAATTCTTACAATAGCCCTATTAGGTAGGTCAGGTATTCTAATATTTATTTTGTAGATAAACTAACTTAGGTTCAAAGGGGTTTATTAAGTCGCTCGAGGTCGAATGCACAGAATTCAGGTTTTCTGGCTCCCAGTGCCTCAGACAGCAAAGTGATGGCAGGACGGAAGTTTGGGGGACTGTCTAGTAGGAGACCTGGGAAGGCAGTTGCCCTGGGTGCTAGGGCATCTTCCCCTTCCCCCTTTCAGGGGTGCTGGTCAGAATTTATCAGCATTTAAAGCCCCTGGAGGAGAGAGAAGTAGATGTTAGTGAAGAGTATGTCTCAGTGAAAGGAGTCTACCTCCTGCAGTAAGTGTCAGCTACAAGGCTGTCAGCTTGGGGCAGTGGGAGGGGTGTGGTGGGTTGGAGGCCTCTTCTTCAGCCTAGGCACAAGAAAATAAATATGACACAATTTCTGTGACCCCAAAACTGTACCATGAAAGTGCAGTTTGGTTTTCTTTCATCTTCCTTTTTTTTTTTTTAAGAGGATTTGTTTGTTTGTTTGTTTCCCATAGGACATGTGTGGGCTCGCCAGAGAGAGACAGTGAAAGAGAAAGTGAGAAGTCACCCCCCCCCAGGAGGAGGCCACACCATAATCCCTTCTCCTCCATTCTCCTTCTGGGATGATGGCCATGCACACACACCCAATATGATTTTGGTATGACCCAAGCTGCCAGGTCCAGGACTCAAACCATGATCGGCCATGTGGGAGTCCAGTGCCTTAACCACTACACCACTGCAGTTTATCTGGCCTGCATCTTATTTGCTTGTTTGTTCATTTGTTTGCTATAGGGCATGTATTCCAGCCAAAGAGAGAGAGGGAAAGTGAGAAAGCGTCCCTGAGAGGGAGGGTTGCCATGCACAATCCTTTCTCCTCCATCTCCTCTTGGGATTTTCAAGTTACCAGGTCTGACACTTGAACTGCACAGTTGGCCATGTGGGATCCTGCCACCTTAACACCACGCCATGGGCTGGCCATGGTTTGCACTTTTTCCCCTTTCACTTAGAAATTGTTCGTGTTTTATATCTGCACGCATTCTCACTCATACAAACACGTATGCATGTGGAAATTTACAGCATTGGAAATTAAATTACAATCACACCACTTCACCACTCAACACTTTAGCATGTACCTCCTCAGAATAAGGGCACCCTCTCATTCTTCTGCATAATCATAACACTATTATATCCAAGAAAGTTGACATTGTAATGTGACAAACTAACATTAGACAGTATCAAGTCCACAGCCAGCACTAAGAGAAGACTTCATGCCCTTGCTTGGCGGTAAGGCTGAGGGCCGTCTCAGGACATGAGGACAATGGGGTGGCAGGGCCTTTCTCTTCATTGAGGAGGTTGCATTGTTGAGCACTAGCTGAGAACCAAAGTAGGCATAAGGGTCCTAATCCTGGCAATACCCAGACTGCCCTCATGGTGGCAGTGTAGCCTTAATTTGCGATGTTTGTCCACTGGCTGCGTGGAAAATGGCACAGGAGTGCTGACGCTCAGCTAGGACGCAGCCTCCAGCCCCCGCCCTTTGCATTTGAAAGCCAGCATGTTTGGGTATAGCGCAATAAGGACTCTTCCTTATTCTCACTCATTCTTTGTTTTTTTGTTACTTAGTAGCTTGTGCACTGAACACTTGCCACATGCAGAAGTTCTATGAGAAGTGCTGGAGATACAAACTTTTTTTTTTTTTTTAAATAATTTACATTAAGAGACCTCTTGGAGTGCAGTAGTGAGTGAGAGGTCTGAAAAATAATGAAAGCTGTGTAACTGTGGTAAGGGCTGAGTAGAGTAGTGGTGGGACTGCAGGGTTGCGTAATGGGGGACAGAACCCCCCCTACATCTCAGCCTGTGTGGCTTCCACAGAGCTGGCTGCTGTCCTAGCCCTAAGTCATCTTATGCACCCCTGTTTCCTGGGTCTCAGATCCCAGTAGTGTTGTAACACTCAGCATGTTGTATTGTCATCCCTCGTTTAGTTGACCACTCCTCCCACTACAACATGAATGAACATGTATTTTTGCAGAGGAACCCTTTCTAAGGACGTCCTATATTTCTGAATTCACAAACTCCCATTACATCTGGGTTGGTAACACTTTTTTGTCTCAGTAAAGAGCACGATGTCCTTGTGGGAAGTAATGGAGATAATGTCTTTGAGGGCACTTTGGGAACTACGAGTGCTCTACAGATGTATGGTATTGTTGTCATCAACTAATGATTTCTGTACTTTACAGCCAGAAAAGAGATGACATGGTAATTTGGCCTCTTTGGGGTCCTTTACAATTCCCCTATGATTTTTCCCAAAAAACTGTCCTTCAGCTCTCCATTATTCTAGAACTCTCTAGAATAATGGGGGAAAAAAAAAAAAAAACACCTCAGGCATCAGTAGTGCCTTCTTTTACTCTCCTTACTGGCCCTGCATTCAAACCTGAGAGCTGGGTATACTCAAGCTGAAAATCACGTGCGAGGGGAATAGGCAAAGGGGACTGTAGTTCTTGTCCTTCTAAAATTGTACATATCTGTATCGGGCATATCCCTGGGTATATAAAAAGATCGTTTTTTTTCTTAACTTTTAAAAGGGATATAGGAGACCAGCAGGTGGCATAATGGTTATGTGGCTGGACTCCAACATAGTTGACTGCGGTTCAAGTCCTGGACCCAGCGACTTGAAATTCATGCTGAGCCCGTGTGTGTCCCAGATCCCAAGAGGAGAATAGAGGGGAAGGGGTTGTGGCATGGCCATTCCCTCTGAGATAATGTCTCACTTTCTGTCTCTCTGGTGAGTACACATGCCCTATAACAAAAATCTCTCTAAAAAAAATGGAAAACAATTTCTGACCAAGGAGGATAGCTTTAGACCATAATTCATAAGAGATACAGTTTTTTCCATTTAATTCAAAGATGTCTATAATAGCACTCTTCTTGGCAGAAGGTGTCCAGGGGTAGAGAGCTTTTTTTTTTTTTACAAGCCACATTTTTCTTTCTTTCTTTCTTTCTTTCTTTCTTTCTTTCTTTCTTTCTTTCTTTCTTTTTTTTAGAGGTTTTTGCTATAGGGCGCATGCGCTCACCAGAAAGACAGAAAGTAAGAAATCAACCCCCCCACACACACCCTTCTCCTCCATTCTAGGGATCTTGAGCATGCACGCACATGCACCCAGTGTGGGTTTAAGCCACCGGGTCCGGGGCTCAAACTGTGGTCGACTACATGGGAGTCCAGTGACATAGCCATTATGCCAACTGGTGGTCCCAGCACATTCTTAGTTGAAGGACACAAAACCTGTCATGTGGGTTTCTACCACAACAAAAAAAGGAATACAAAAAGAGGATTAGAAGTACACATGATAGAATGTGTGCAATTATAAACTCATATGCCAGGAGCATATGCGTGTGTGCCCAAAATCCCAAGAGAAAATGAGATTGCATTGTGGCCATACCCTCTGGTGGGGATTTCTCTCTTTAGTTAACACAATATCCCCACCTATTTGTCAGGGGTTGGTGCAGAATATGAGCTTAATATTTATCAGGTGAAACAGAAATAGTACATTGGTTAAGTAGAGTTCGTTATACCAAATCCACAGCTAATCATTCGCTACATACATTCATGCTCAAGTATAAGAGAACTCTGGTTCATTTTGAGGGATACAATAAATAACTATGCCCATGATTGTGACTAGTGAAAATGGGTGGGTTATTAATTCAACAAGCCAAAAACTTGGATTTTCTTCCCTCTTTCAGTTTCTGTGCAATCTTTCAAAGGAGATGACTTTGAATAGCTGACCTGTCTTTTCCTTCTGCAGTTTTTAATTAGTTACTTGTTCCAGAATAGCACTACCTTCAATGTCCTCTGATAGGAACCACTTCACTGATGAGTAAAAATCAGGACTTCCTTCTGCAAATCTAATGTTTATTGTAGAAATTCTGAGGAATCAAAGAAATACCAAGGCCTTCGATAAGAGGAGAGTAGAAAAAAAATATTTTTTCATTTTCTTTATCTTTGTTTCCTTTTCTCTTCCTTTTCTTTCCTTTTCTTCTTTCTGTTTTTAGTATATTAATGAGCATAGATACCAATTAAGAAGACACTGAAAATGTCTTAAGTACAAACCCAGTAAGGGTTTTTTATTTATTTTTTTTTAAGAGAGATTTTTGCTATAGGGTATGTGCACCCACTGGAAAGAGAAAACGAGAAATCACCCCCCAGGGGGATGGCCACACCGCAATCCCTTCTTCTCCATCCTCCTCTCAGGATTTTGGGCACACATACATACATACATACATACACATACACACACACACACACACACACATACACACACATGCCCAGCATCAGTTTTAAGCTGCTGGTTCTGATACTCGAACTGTGGTAAACTAAGTGGAAGTCCAGTGATATAACTATTATGCCATCTGCTGGTCCCAGATTTTTAAACATTCTTTTAGCAAAATGATCTCTGACAGATATTATATTTTTTAAAATTCTCAGTATTGTGTTGTAGGTCAAAAGAAATATGTTCTTGTGTCAAATATACTTGGATCTAAAGCGAGACATTTCAGCTGTGATTATCACATCAATCGAGTGTACATTTGGACACGTCAGAGCTATTGCTGCCACCATGTGAATGCAATGTCACTGAGAATTACACCAATCACATGGAAGAAAGCAAAGACATGAGATGGGAGAGCAAGCACACAAGAGGCACTGTATGACGTGCTGGATGGAGCTGACCTGGATTAAGCTGTGCCTGACACAAAACTCATCCTTGACTTCCCAGGCTCTTGAGCAACACAGTTTGAACTAGGTCTTGTGATGAAGATCATTCAAGATGATCTTCACTACCAAAGACAGAGATGTCACTTGTTGAAGTTAAAAGTACAGATGCAATCCACAGCCCATGTTCATAGTTTGTATGTGGCACTGCGGGAAGGAGCAGAATGGGGGATGACATGACATGTGGTGGGGGAAGGGTGTCCAGCGATGACATGTGAGGGTGACAATGAGTACAAGCACACAGGTGCGTATCAAAACACACACACAGTACAGTCTTTGAACAAGCACGTGCACAGGGGCTCACGAGATATACACTGGCTTGCCATGTGCTTTTCATGCTCAATAGAACGTTTTTATGTAAGCAAAGTTTTGTGGGTTTTTTGTTTTGTTTTGTTTTTTAGAGAGAGAGAGATTTTTTCCTACAGGGCTCATGTGCTCATCAGAGATACAGACGGAGACAGACAGAAAGAAAGCAATCACTCCCCAAGCGGATGGCCATGCCACAGTCTCTTCTCCATTCTCCTCCTAGGATTTTGGGCACACATGCACACATACCCAGCAGGAGTTTCTAGCCTCTGGATCCAGGACTCAAACCACGGTCAGACATGTGGGAATAGTGACGTAACCATTACACCATCTGCTGGTCCCAGTAAAGTTCACTACGATGAACAATGTTACTCTCTCTTTTTTTTTTTTCAAAAGAATTAATAGGGACCAGGAAGAAAGCAAGCGGGAGGCAGAGGTGATGCAGGAAGGCAGTATCACAGAAGGGTGAGGTGAGTGGGAGCTCAGGGAGGTTTTCCTGCCTATGGATCATTCCGCCTGTGAAAAATTAGTGATCCTGACTCTAAGTATATTTCACGTTCTCCCCCACCCCTGAATATGGCATCTAGGACAACTCCTCTCTTTTTGTCAGCTCTACATCGCACTCACTGCTATGGCCATGAGAGTAAGCTAACTGCAGACTTGCAGCCAGCGCTGAGGGTAGCTGCTGTTAGGGGCAAACATTCCCTTCCTCTGCCCTTCGACCCAGGAGGCACCCGTACCGGGAACTGGAGCCATTTCACTGGCTATCTGAGGACTGCGGCACTGAGAGAGGCTTACGGGCTCCTGCGTCCTTCCTGACAGTGCAGCAGGACACGTCCAGTGTGGATGGTTTTTTCCTCCAATTTGTCAGATTGTCAGAAGATGCATGTGTTCATCGGAGAGACACAGAGAGAGAGAGAGAGAACACCCCTCTAGAAGTTATGGTCACGCCACAATCCCTTCTCCTCCACTTCTCCAGCCTGCCAGGATTTGGGGAATGCATGTATATGTGCCCAGAGTGTTTTTTAAGCCTCTGGGGCTAGGATTTGAACCAGTCACCTGGGATCTGGCTTCCTTAACCATTAGCCTATGAGGCCAGTCCTCAGTGTGGATAATTTTAAGCTTTTTAGAGGTTTTGGTTCTTGGGAAGTCTTCAGAGTGCTTAACTTATGACAAAACACAAATTGGCCTTTATGAAACTATTTTGATGGAGGAAAAGACACCTGAGCATTGCTTACAAGGAGGAAGCCACAGGGGAGTTAATCTCTCTCTAGACAGTGTTCTTTATGATGCAGTGTCTACACAACACCCAAACAGTGTAACAACAAGATGGAGCCTATGTGATGGCAGCCAACTGATCCGATGAACAACAAATAGTTTTAATAAGAAGTAGATACGCTCTGTGTTTGTAAAGATTTCCTTCCTTGAGGTATTCCCAGGATTTATTTGACACCCACAGTCTCAATAGTAATGTCCAGGGCTCTAAGAGAAGATGGAATACCTTGATGGAGCATTTCTGGGGGCTTACCACCAGAAAAGGGGGAAAGGCTACTCCAAGCCTCGTTTCCTTGAGTCTATGAAGAAAACCAATGGGCACCTGGTTAAGAAAATTATATTCTCGAAGCATCGTCTCTGAAGATGTGGAATTTACATCTACAAACTATATCTAAATCTCATTTAAAATTCTAAATCTAAATTGATATTATAGCAAGGCCTGTTTTATGTGTGACTCTATAAATAATCAATTCGTATAACAGCCTCAGCCCAGGAGTTGGATTCTTTAAAGTAGCCTTAATGAAGGACAACAGTCAGGAGGGTTTTGTTGGCTAAGTGAAGACGGTCAAGCACAAGCTATGAAAAGAGAGTTCTAGACTTTATACTGTATCCCTTTCTCACTCAGCCTCCCTAGCTCCCCATGATGTTTTAAAAATGGGATATTTCCAATACAATTTTAAATATTTCTCTTATAAATTTAGAATCTCTGCCAACACAGAGCTGAATTCCCACCTGATAACAAGCGCCTAGTGTGGAAAGGCCATGCCTCTTAGATGGGGATGCACTCTGCAGTCTGCCTGGGCCCCAACTACTCTCCGTTGACTCCTTTACTAAATACTCAGAGCCTGAGCCTATGTGTCATAGTTGATGCAAATGCTTCCCTCATCTATCTTTCTGCTGGTCTCCATATTCATCTTGCTTTGTATCTCCTGAACTAAATGCTCGTTTAATTAGTAAATTAATGTAAAACTGTAGCCAGCTATTCACCAAGCCAAACTCTCATTCTTCAGGCTATCTCTTGCCCTTTGGGTCCTTTCCTCCTTTTGTTTTCTCCCCTTGAAAGCTAAAACCTCCAGCCAGTTCTATAGACTAGTGGTTATGGCAGCTAGACCCTATATGGCTGACTACAGCTCGAATCCCAGCTTGAAAAACAGTGCAGGTGTGTGTGCATGTGTGTGTGTGTCTGCACGCACATATGTCCAAAATCTCAACGGGATGGGAAAAACAGAGAAGGGACTGTGGGATAACCATGCCTCATCAGGGATGCTTTCTCCACCCCCTCACCCCCCCCCCAGAGTGCACATACCCTCTGGCCAAAAAGAAAGAAAGGAAAGAAAGGAAGGAAGGAAGGAAGGAAGGAAGGAAAGAAGGAAGGAAGGAAGGAAGGAAAGAGACAGAGAAAGAAAGAAGGTAAGAAAGCAAGCAGGAAAGAAAGAGGTAACATTTTGGAGTTCTTTTATCCAGATTTCAGTGGCATGGCTGTTAGGAAGCCCACACACTGTGGTTTACCAAGACCGGCAACTTCTAGAGACAGTTCCATTGTCTTTTTATGAATTCTCAGGAATCAATATGCTCTTTGCACAGGCTACGTGGGTCTGCAGGACACCTTCTCAAAATAAAGGAAACTGAGAAGATACTTTTTTTAGCTTAGACGTTTACTTCACATGGCCTTTATTTAGATCATTACACACATTCCAAATAATTCTGTTAAAAAGAAATGTAACTCTGACCCCCTGCTTGTTCCTTGTGCACTGATGAATCAGAAAGGCGGGATTCGGCTTTGTAAATGGGACTATTTTAGAATTGAGAAGCGATTTCTTAAGACTCCATCTGGGCACTCCGTTGTGCAAGGCAGCACAGTCACCGTAAAACAGCCTCCTGACCTCTGGCTTTGGAACTGCGTATAAGGATGCCAGAGAATAAAGAAGTCTTTTCCCTCTGCACTTATGTATTCCATTTGAATCATGCCATTATCGTCTATTTAAGTACATGATTTGGGTGATCTATGATTTTCTTACTCATTCAAGCTGCTTCACCTGTGCATGTTTTATCTCCCTCATGTGGCTGCTGGCTGCTTAGGGAGAGCGCAGCTCCAGGCCACTGACTTTGTTCAGGCCCCTGTAAAAGACTAAAAGTAAGAGGAACTTGCGGGAGGGTCACTAGTAGGAGACTATTGCAATAGTCTTGGTTTGAAGCACTATAAAGACTCAGGTCAGTAGAAGAACAGCGGGTATGAAAACCAAAGCATATATTTATTACCCGATTGAAGGGCAATCAATTAGAAAAATGCATGAAAGCAGGAAGCTATGAGAAATCTTTTTGAGTACTGAAACAGCTTCGGCCAAAGTGTGTTCTCTCCAATTCTAATTTCATGGACTGCTAAAATAAGAAAAGTTCGGGAAATACTGACTTTAGGAACAGTGTGTTGTAGTGTAAATCTTCTTGGAAATTTTAATATGTCAATGTGCTATGTGACATAAATCAGTCACCATTGCTCAAGTTTGTTTGACTCAGAACATCTCTTAGTGTTAGTGTTCTAGTGCTACATGGAATGTATTTTTTCATTCTATTTATTATTACATAATCTTGTTTATATTATATTGAATCACATACATCTTTAGAGTGTATTGCATTTCTTTTTCCAGAAGGAATACCTTGCATATCAGTCAAGATAAAGACATTATTATCCACATCATCATCATCAAATAGCTTTTCACCATTTTTTCCAGATTATTATTACTATCCTCATTATTTTTTAAACATTCTATCACTATATATAATTTTGCTTATAAAAAGAATTTACCCAACATGAAAGATTTCTCAGACCAGTCCAGTTGAGAATAATATACATGTTATCAACAGGTAATAAATAATTTCTGTGTCCCACTAATATCATGCCTCTTTATTTGTTCTCTTGCTATCCTTCTCTATACTCTTCTCTTCTCCCACCCCGTTTTCATGGAACATATTTTGAGAAAAAATAAATTAGTAAAGATACTGAGGGACTTCCATCCCTATCATAAAGGATTATGCATCTCATCCCAGCTGAAATTCAAGTAGGATAATGAACAGTATACGCTGACAATCTTGCTCCAGGGCTATAACAACTCTAGCATCCCCTAACATAGTATAGTCTGAATGGACCAAGACCGTCTTGACATCCCACAGTCCACCATATGAATCTACCATATTGATGACATCATATTAATTGAGCCAGATAAAAAAGTAGTGGTACCTTAGAAGACCGGGAAGCCTTAGAAGGATACATACCTATCATAGTGGGAGATAAAGTCTTCAAAGATTCAAAGAATTCACATAAGAGAAGCTTTTAGGGGTCTGGTAGTTTCAACCATGCTGGGACATCCTCTCCAAAGTAAATGACAAATTATTACAACTTGTACCTCCCACCATTAAGAAAGGAGTGACCAGCTACAAGGCCTCTTCAGACTCTGAAGGCAGCAATTGTCATGCTTGGAATGATCATAACTTCTTTACCAAATGACATGGAAGGCTGACAGCTTTTTCTGTGGACCAGAGTAGGAAAAAGTTTTACAATAGGTCAGGTTGTGGAACAAGCAGTCCTGCAATTTGAGACACACATGACAGACCTTAGAGCATTGATGGATTCTTAGTGCGTAGAGAGGCTATGTGAAGTTTGTGACAAGCCTCAGTAAGAAAATCACAACACAGAGCACTAAGATATGCCATCTCCAGAAGAGAACTATAGACTATTTGGAGAAACAAACAAACAAAAAAAACAAAGGCCATAATTCAGCCTGACCATAGGACATAAGCAATGATGTGACGAGAGTTGTACGTCATCAACTGGATTCTGCCAAAATCACAAATCACCAATGGCAGCCTGAGAAGCAATTCTTCAAAAGACAAAAGTGGCACCTCTGGGACTAGCATTAGCAGGTTCAAGGGCATAAGTCAGCAAATACCAGGTCATTCAGACTCCTGTGCCATCTGTCACTGTTGCACTGTACCTTCCCCTTAGCTCACACTGAGGGAGTCAACGATGATCTGCTGATAAAGGAGGAAAGAGGATGAACTTGGTTCATGGCTAAACCAGTGCAAAATGTGGGGGAGAGTAGGAACTGCATTGTTACTGCACTACAGCTTGGATCAAGAAAGGCTATAAAGCCAACAGTGCAAGGAAATTCTCCCCAAGGGCAGTTTCTCAAAGGGTAGCTGGCCATGTACTTTGTGTGGAAAGAAGAGTGCCTTGAGATTGGAAGCACACATATATACACACATGCATGCACGGGCACAACAAGCTCATAGACTGTGATACGCATCTTGACTAGCTGGTCCAGGAATTGGAAGGAGAAAGATGGGAATGTCATGGCTCAGGAGAACTGAAAAAAGAGGCAAGTATATGAACCTTAGGGCAGTGTGCACGAAGTGCCAAGTTCTCTGTCTGACATGTTAATTTACAGGAGAAAACATTCGCCATGGGACAAGTACTAAACCACTAAGTAGGCACAATGAGTTGGCCATCCCAGCACCGACATGATGGGTACACAATGAGAGGAGTCATGATGTCTGGATGAGGCTAAGCACTGGCCCACAACATTGGCACCCCATTCTCCAAGGCTTAGATAGCTGTCCTTGGTGTGAAATGTCTAAACTCCCGGCAACATCCAAGAGGACTGATCCTCCAGTATGGTACCATTTCTGGAGGAGACCAACAGAATGACTGCATTCTGGGTCAACATGATTACACGGGACCACTGTGACCCCACTATACCATCTTGACTAGAGTTCATGGACATTTGGATATGGGTTTCCCTTTCGTGCCTGCCTGGCTTCAGCCAGCACTGCTACCTAAGGGCATAGAGTAACTGATCTATTCATACATGGTCCTAAGGGACCCACTCTACAATGAAGGAGCCCACATTCATTGCTCCTATTTCATATTGCGCTGTCCAGAAGGTTTTGGCCTGATAGAGTAACAGAACAGCCCTTTGAAGGCACAGTTAAGGCACCAGGTTAGAAACGGTGCTTTTTGAGTAGAAGGCTTCATCTTTCAGGGCCTAGTCTGAACTCTAAACCAACGATCATTGCATGTTACTATACCTCCAATACATAGGCCTATACCTCCATGGACCCAGAAACTAAGGAATGGTGACAGGAGTGGTCTCACTTAATCGTGACTCCTAGGGACCCATGTGGGTCATTTATGCTTCTGTCTCTGCAGCTCTAGGCTCTGCATATTTTAAAGTTCTGATTCACCAAAGGAAATATAGGCTTTTTGAAAAAACCTCTGTACTTCATATTCTTGGATGATTGTGTTAGTTTATTACTTTTAAATCTGATTCAGCTGAAAATTGTGTATTTTTAATGATCTTCACTGTAATTTAAACTCCAATCCAAACTAAAAAAAAATCCATAACCCAGTAATTTCATCTTTGGTAAACACCCCCCAAAACTCCAAAATATGGGCAAGAAGGTTTGTAGCACTATTCACAGCAGAAAAACTTTGAAGAAGTCCATATATTCATTGAGAGGAAAATGGATGAATATTCATATACTGGAAGGTAGTCATACTCAGTAACAGAATACAGAAGTTGAAATGAACGCATACAATGAAATGCAAAAAGTAAGAACCAAAAGATTCTGCACTATAATTTCATTTTTGCAATGGTATAGATGCAACTAAAATTAAAATGTAGCTTGTAAGAATACACATATACATAGATGCAATAGAATATGAAAGTCAGGGTGGTGTTTCCTAGGGTAGGGGGGTTATGGGAATGTTTTATTAACTGTAACTTATTGTCAGAGACCTTGCTTTGATTCTGGTGATAGGTAGCCCACGATGTTTATTACTGATTGATTTTTTAGTCCATATATAGATCAATAATATGAGTATACATGAACCAAAGATTACAATTCAGAATTAAATACAATTCCAGTCCTGAAAGGTTTAAAAATATCCCCCCAAAAAAAAACCCTCTGATTTAGTATATTCAATGTTACTCTAGTTTTCAATATCAATTATACACCCATGGCAAGTGCTCTAAACTAGCTCATTCGACTCCCTTTCTGGCTCCTTTTTAGTGGCAGAGCCCAGAAGGCAAAAATCCATACTTCCCAGACCTCCTTGCAGCTACAGTTACATCGGCCAAGTATAACCAAATGAGATTTTGGCTTAAAACTAAGGCACATAAGGCTGGATCCCACACAGCCAATTCCATGGTTCAAGTCTCAGGACCGGTGGTTTGAAAATCACACTGGTCATGTGTGGATGTGTGCCCAAAATCCCAAGAGGAGAATGGAGGAGAAGGATTGCTATGTGATCATCACCCTTGGGGGTGGTTTCTCACTTTCTCTCTCTCTATCTCTCTGTCTCTCTGGGGAGAGCACACACCCCGTAGCAAAAATTAAAACAAAAGCAAAATAAAACCAAAAAAAAAAAAACTAAGCCACATGGGAAAAGAGACAAGATGCCATGCCATTTTGCTGGTGTGAACAGTGGCATTGAGGGAGGCAGTGTGGTTCAGAAGCAGATGGCTGGCATTTCAGCTTCTTGAATCTATAGCCTCTTGACTATTACAGAAGCAAACGTTCCCTTGATCTAGTTCCATTTTGGTGTGTGGGGTTATTCTTGGAATTTCAACCTAGAGGGCAATAATTGGCCTCCCAAAAGTACAGTAAATCATAAAATATCCTTTCTTTTTAATCCCTTCCTCTTAAACTTGCTGAATACATTCTGTTCCATACAACCTAACTCTAGCTGATACACTTTCCATAAGAGAATCTGCTCTGGTTCCTAACTAATAAGATAATTGTAAAAGAAAAGCAACTGTCATGGATTATTGGTCTTTTTCTTTTCTTTTCTCTTTTCTTATTTATTTATTTATTTATTTTTTGCTCAGAAGTGTTCCTGTTCTTCAATCTAAGCAGGAGTAATACAGATAAGTTACAAATGTAGCAGATAAAAGTTTTTATATCTGAGTTCATCTTATTTTAAATAGACAATATGTATCTCAGTAATATCCAATTGCTATGCAACCATCATGCTTCTTCCTAATGAAACAATATTGTGCTTATTAAGCATTAAAATTCTACAAATGTAGAAAGGTGTGTGACAGTGTGATAATTAAATATAGTTCAACTTGCTATTAAAGTCACATCTACTCAGACGTTCCTAATACATAATCATTAATGAAAACGGCGTATTACAATCCCGAATGACAGGAAATGTATGTGATGTGGATGCTTACTCAGAGAGGTCACTCAGCAGCAGAAAGGACTCAGTGGGGCCTCTGTTCATCTTCAGAAAATGGCTTAGTCTTGGGCAGGGGTCCTGCCTGATGATGCAGTGGGATCCTTAACTGAGGGATGCCTGGACTGGACATGGTCTCTGCAAACAACTCCTCCTGGGAGAAGCCTACTGTTTCCTATGTTGAGTATGAGACAAAATACCAATCAAGGACATGAGAACTCATAATAACGTAGTCATAGTGAGGTCACCACTTACTGCTAGGCTATTCTTCCGATGATTGCTTCCTGCCGGGAGTATAATGGATTCATTGTTAGAAATATGTCATTAGCTGCCTCAACGCATCTTGCAGTGAGGCCAGCCCTGCACAGGGTTCTGGGGGTGGAGGGGCATGCAGGAGTGTTGGCGAGGCCAAGGAAAGGTCTGCTGGAGCCAACTGAGTGTACAGTGCTCACCCGACTAGAGGATACTCCAGCAGACACTGAGAGAATCTGAACTCAGATCCCACAAAGCCTGAAAATGTGTGCTGGCCCTGATGCTGAGTCGAGCACTGGGCCATCGGCAAAAGAGAAGCAAGTCAGAGAAGTTCATGGAGAGAAAGAACCAGAGTGGAGAAAACATGAAAAAAGGAGCACAGACATGAAGAGGCTATCAGTCATGGTTTCCATTCTGCTGAGGGACAATCATCTGCTGTAAACGATGCCTCAAAGCCATGCCAAAACACATCAAAAGCCTTCACGAGGCACCTGCTTATTAAGCTCAAATTCACCACACTGAATCGATAATTACTTACAAGACCCCCTGTGACTGTCATGGGATGTTAACTATTTTTGGTTTCATGGGTTCCTTTTCCTATTAAAAAATATATATATGTGTGTGTGTATGTATATGTATATAGAGAGAGACCAGCAGATGGTATAGAGGTTACATTGCTGGACTCCCACAAGTCCCAGACCCAGTGGCTTGAAAATCATGCTGGGCGTGTGCATGTGCATGGGTACCCAAGATCCTGGAAGGAGAATGGAGGAAAAGGAATTGCAGCATGGCCATGCTCCCTGGGGCGTGATTTCTTACCTTCCCTCTCATTATCTCTGTGTGTGTCTCTCTCTCCAGCAAGCACATGCACCCTAAGGCAAAAACTTCTTATATATATATACAAACATACATACATACACACACACATATAAAAATTATATATTATAACTACATTGGTATAAAGCAAATATAATCCAGGCTGAATTCACTGTTCATGTTTATGATTATTACAGTCGTTTTTATTTTTTTCTTTTAAAAGAAATTCAAATTAAGTTTTTTTTTTTTTTTTTTTTTTTTTTTTTTTTTTTTTTTTTTTTTTTTTTTTTTACGGACTCTTCACGATCATGAGTCCTACGTACATGGGAAATAGGTATTGTGTACCTAACAAATAAGTCAACTCTGGGAATTTTCAGTATCTCTGAGGATTGATTGGGCATGAGGGGCTTTTGCAGAACACAGGTTGTAATTCCATCTCTTAAGAGTGCTTCGCTTTTCTTCCAGGGTGGGCTTTACTGTGTTCGTGCACGTCGTTTAAAAACGTGGGGCCTGTTTGTCAGCAGGTACCTCCTGTTCCAAGCACATCTGTAATTTAGCTGTCGGTTCTTAAGTGGCTGTCATCTTCATCTTAGAAACTGATGCATTTTACTTCCCTCTCTCACTTAAGGAAGCATGTGATTTTGAACTGATTCACCTTCAGGACATGACTAGTTTTTCACAATGGGACTGTCTCCCCCAGAGCACCAACTGAGACATATTCAGAGAAGAGATAGAGAATTCATCAAAGACTCTAAAGGAACCTGTGAAACTCACAAGGAACACAGAATACATGTGACTAATTTATTCCAGTTCTGATAGATTTGGGATAGAGTGACCTGGCTCTTTTTCTAGCCATCCTTCAGGAAGCCAGCCTCTTTGTGAGTCCTGTTCCAATGCCTGGAATGAAATAAGCAAAGGCCACTTAGCACTCTCAAGGGAATGGATACACAGTAAATGTCAATATGCCTATTTCTTGGAAATCCTATATATTAAAATTATGGTTTTTATTTGTTTGAGAATACCTTTTAATGTTGATTTTAAGTTACATTCAGTAGTTTAGCTTTGGTATTTTAGTCCTTGACACATCAAGTACAATGTAGAGCAGAGTTTCTTAATATTTTGGATTTCCCAGACTCCTTTGAGAACTTTAAGAAAACTGTGCGCTTTCTCCCTATGAAAAAAGATACACACAAGCTGGGTGTAATGGTGCATGCCACAGGCTGAGACACAAGTTCGAATCCACCCTGGCAATAAACACACACACACACACACACACACACACACACACATCTCTGGAAGTTCTTTCCATTGAAAAATCTTAACGCAGAGAAGATAATGTGAATACATAGATAGATCTGTACCTTTAAAAATTACAATACATTTAAGGACTTTCACTGGACCAAGAGGCCTTTTATCCACCTGCTAAGGATCATATAGTGAACAAAAAAGAGATTCTGATTCTGAATCTGACATTCCTCCCACTCTTTTCCTCGCTTAATATTTGAATAATTCTATCTCGGATGCAAAGCCAATTTTAAGGTAGTTCTCTAAGATCTGGTTCTGCTGTTTCCCTGAAACTTCTCATCATCGGTGCTACAAAAAGGATGCTGAGAAAACTTCCTGTTCCCCAAATATCTCCTCTATTTCCTTTGAAAACTTCACAGCTGGAGTCATTTAGACGAGGCAAGTAGAATGTAATTTTTGACTCTTGAAGTGACTGAACATTTTACAACAGGAACGACAGATATCATGAAAGACAAAAATAAACAACTATATGACATACACAGAAAAATTAAGATAAAAGAAAACAGAAACGATGTGAAAACACTTCCAATAACAATGGCAAGCATAGAGAAGAATCTGATCTGGTCTTGGTCTGATGGGATCAGAATAGTAATAGAATAGTAATAGAATAGAATAGTAATCAAATGGTCATAGTTTTAGAAGGTAAGTGCCCACATGTACTAAGATCCAGCACATATTCATAATAGCATTGATTGGAACTGTCTACCACTACAGCACAGAGAAGAGAGGCACCTGCCCAGACCACACAGGGCAGTGGGCTTTGATCTCAGCTGGTCTGACTCTGGAGCTAAAGATCGTAGTGTGAACAAAATGAGATTCTGATTCTGTTTCTGAATCTGACATTCCTTCCACTCGGCATCTGTGTTCTTTTCCCAATAGTCTTTGACCTAATATTGCTACCTCTAGGGATTTATCCCAGGAAACAAACTGGAAACCTAGAAAAGGGGCCAGCTGGTGACACAGCCATAACACAATACTCTGTGATACTAGACCCACATGGGATGATCCCTAGTTCAAGTCCCCAGGCCTCCTTGTACATGCAAGGTACATGTATGCATGCATGTCCATGATCTGGGCTGGTTGAGTCTGGGGACAGATCATGGTACCTGTTGTGAGTACTTCCTCTCTTAAGAAACAAATAAAGAAACCTAAAAAAAAAAAACGAATAACAACAAAAAAAAACTTTTTCAAAAAATTCAAGTGTACAAAAATGCCTGCATCAGCATATGTAAGAAAACCAAAACTAGTCATAAATTGGATGTAAAAGGATGCAGAAGTGTTCATGATAACCAGCACCACTGGTTGAGCCCAAGTCCCTACATAATGGGCACTGTCCCTTGCATATGGTATTATCCTCACAGCAGAGTGATTGACCCCACATTACCAATGAGGAAATGGAGTTTTAAGAAGGTTAAGTCACCCAGGTTCATAGAACAAGTGACATAGCAACATAGGGAGAACTAAACTTCATGCTGGCAAATTCCAAGTGCCCTGCTTTCAACCTCCACTCGTCCTGTCTACGAGAACACTGAAGAGTGCCCCTATCTTTCCCAATCAGACCATGGCCTTAACTAACTAAAAATGCCTCAAGCAGAAAATCTCGACAAGGGAGGCTTTGGATATAGTAGAATGAATCAGGCCCTGCAGGTCCCTTCCATTCCCTGGAGGCAGAGGCACAAGCATTTCACTGTGTCCCAGCAGGGATACCCTGCTCCTTTTTGGAACTACACACTGGGGGTTTGCTCTGTTAACACATGGGAAAAGCATAGTCTACAGTGAAGATCCCAGGGGATGACAACTGAAGGGTAGTGGGGACAGCGCTGAATCCTGCCATCTAGAAAAGAAGAGAAGGGCATCTACCTTTCTGAGCCTAAAGGAGAACTGTGTCTTCCTTGTCCTTCTACCATTCTGGACACAGGGGGAGAACTGGACAGAGGATTATCAGACCTAGCAATTGGAAACGTATTGATAGATGCCCAGCCACATTTGAATTTCAGATAA
>NW_006160205.1:0-5129 GCF_000334495.1 Tupaia belangeri chinensis
CTGGTCAGATAATAATAATAATAATGTTAAAAAATGTTTAAGTTGTAATAATGAACTGTATTATAGACATGTGAAGAAAAAATGGTTCAACAGCATGGAAGGTGTCTGTACAGATCCCGAAAAACAGCGCCAAAGAGATGTATTGGCTATTTGAGACCTATCCAGGCTATGCCAAGGGAGCAATGGCAGCCGGGTAGTTCAGACATGAATTCTTTCCTTTAACAAAGATGTGGTTTATAATCTGATGGACTTGCCAGCTTCCTTTAAGTATCAGACCTTTAAAATATATTTAAAAAAAGAGAAAGAATTATTTATTTAATTCCTTTTTGTTATTATTATTATTTTTTTGAGAGATTTTCACTATAGGGCGCGTGCGCTCGCCAGACAGACAGAGAGAGACATTAGAGACAGAAAGCGAGAAATCACCCCCCAGGGGGGATGGTCACACCGCAATCCCTTCTCCTCCATTCTCCTCTCGGGATCTTGGGCACGCACGCACACGCGCCCGGCGTGAGTTTTAAGCCACCGGGTCCAGGACACGAACCGCGGTCGACTACGTGGGAGTCCAGCGACATAGCCATTACGCTAACTGCTGATTCCCATTATTATTATTTTTTTAATTCGACCAGAAAGAGGCAGAGGAGAGAAAGAGAAAACGAGAGTAAGCCACTAGGTCCAGGATTTGAACCACGGTTGACCATGTGGGAGTCCAGCACCTTAACCATCTGCCAACAAATGAACCTTTGTTTTTACAAACACCTATTTACAAAGGGCAAAAATTGATGCTATGCAGTGTAGTATTGGCCATACATATTTTATTCCTTTGAAAGGAGATAGTGTGAGTAGAGGAACAGATAGGAAAATGGCATGAATTGAAATGAGCACATTGCAAAGGAAGAATATGTCTCAAAATTTCTTTTCGTATGAGGGGACTACATTTCTAGTCTAATAAAATATTTTAATATATTTTTCTCTCTCATAGCATCGATTAGAGACTCTGTTCAGTTGATTATTTTGTCTTTTGAAATGTAAATGAACACTTGAAAGTTGAGCCTTATCCAACCTTTCTGCAATAACTTTCCTCATCTATTCAGATCTACACCTAGTTGAGATACACACAGCTCACACGGGTAAGGTGACTGGATTGGAATAGGAAATACATGGAACCCAGTGGAGTATTCTCAGGGTGTCTTGACACAGAGGTAACTTATTTTGGGCAGATTTGGTCCTTATCATCTGGACTCTTCCTTGCGTAACAGGGTATTTAGCTTCTTAAGCTCTGTCCTCAATATACCAGCCATGCTTCCCAGTCATGTCTCTAAAAGCCACTGCTTGCTTCACCAAGAGAAATAAAGTACATAAAAATTAACCTTGTCTATTATAATTTTGTCTGAATTAGCCATGTAGCAACTGGAATACCATAGAAACACTCCATTCAAATATAAATACCAGATTTAGGGTACAAATGAAGTTTGAGGACATGTCTAAGCCTGGTGCTCCTACATCTCACTCAAGGCTGACCTGTTTCAGCCTTCAATATCAAGTACTTTTTCTTTCTGATCTTGCTACTTTTTTATATTTTTTTGCCATTTACACATTTACCTTCCAGTTCATCACTAGGAGGGAAAAGTAACGGGGAGAAAAGTGAAGTGACCTCTACCACCTCTTCAGATATCATGGTGCGATGCACTATGCCTTTCCTATATCAGAAAGCATTTTCTGCCATGGGCCTCTCTCTTGTGGCTCAAGATCTTTTGAAAAATGCTGGAATGCATTACCCTACACACCAGCAAGCATTGTTCTTCATTACATTCTTATTATCACATTCCCTGGTTGCATTACTTTTGCCTGGCTAAATGGCATTTTAAGTTACATTAACTATACTTGGATAGCACTTAGGAATGATGAGAGTCAAATGTCAAATGACTAAACTTTTTAGAATGTATTCCAGGGTTTCTCAAAAAGTGCTTTGTAGACCACTAGATCTAGGGCAATGTTAATAGACACTACCTAGAAAATGATTCCACAGTCAAATAAGTTTGGGAAGGCTGGACTGAACAAATTATTTTAGTGTACAGCTTTATAAAATCCTTACCAAGTGAGCATGTATTAAGACCTCAGTGTGGCTGTGATGATTTCAGTGTTTCCTAAATATATGTGACCATGTAGTCAATTTCCCACCTATCACTAGAGCAGTAAACAAGAAATAAAAGGTTCTAGTCTTCATCGTACATAAACTATGAGAATACAGACCTTTAGGGCTGTTGATTTGGTTGCCAGGCAATGCATCGCACAACTACAGGTGGTGATGATTGTTTTTTAAAAACTTTTTTGCTATAGGGTGCGTGCACTCTCCAGAGACAGAAAGAGAGATTGGGAAAGTGAGAAATCTTCCCAGGGGGATGGCCACATCAAAATACCTTCTCCTCCACTCTCCATTCAGGATTTTAGGCATGCCCGTACACATGCCCAGAATGATTTTAAAGCCGCCAAGTCCAGGACTCAAACCATGGAGTCAGCCATGTGGGATCCTGCCGCCTTAACCTCCACACAACCTGCTGGCCAGATGCCATTTATTTTGATGCAAATGTTTGTTGAAATGCATGCATAATTTTCTATAATAGGCATTTTCCAGGAACTTTCTGAAGACTCCTTCTCTCTAAATATATATTAAGGGAACTGTTATGAGGATTTGATGTACACAATTTGGAGAGCTGTCTAAACAGTCTCCATAAATCTGTCATCTTTGTTTCTGACTCTGTAGCTTCAAGCTGGCAGAGAAGGTGGTCAGGACGAGAGAATGTGTGTACAGTGAGGATAGCACAGACAAGCTGGAACCCATGAGCATGAGCTGGCACCCATGAATTTGGACTACAGCCTGTGTCAGTTTCTCCCTGCTTCCAGCCTGGTGAAGTGGGTGTCCTACGGGAGAAGCTGGTTCCCTTCTTCATGGAGCTAAATGCAGAGCCAGCACAAGAAAAGCAGCAGAAGGATTTGGTAGAAGATAGGCAGTTGGACCCATGAGGTGTGTCAGCAGACGAGGAGTACTGCAGAGAGAGTACAGAAGTGCTCCAGCCTTCCTAGTGTAAAACAATGAATACCGGTGGCTACACTTTTGTCCTTTGAACCGCCCACAATATCTTCTATGATCCTCCCTAACTGGAAACATACAAGGAAAGGAATTCAGAAACACAAGGTTCAGCCTAACCAAGCTGCCACATTACAGTCACCACACACACTCTGGAAGTCTGCAGAATCCTGCCCACATAATCACATGGCAGCTGAAGACAGTAACCAAGCAACTACTGAAACACATCCATTTCCCTCCACCAAAGTGCAGGTACACATGAGAGACTACCCTAGCGAACTCATGCTTCTTTGGAACAGTTGACAATTGAAAGAAATGAGCTACCATGTTGAAAATTTTCCTCTTCATGGCATTAACTTAGTATCCCTAAGGGCTACATGGGAATCTCAATCCTGTCACTTTTTTTGAACAAAATGAATACATTCATTTCACCTTTAATGATGACAAAACATCTTGAATAAATCCTCTCTTTTTCTTATCTTCAAACAAGACTTGTGAGAGAAAAGACAGCTTTTCTTTTTCCTTCTTGTGTCCTATGAATCTTAGAGGAAATTCACAATTCTAGAAAAAGAACCTTGTGCTTTTATTATCAGAGAAGGAAAGACATTCCATTTTCAATGTAATTGTGGGAAGAGAAATTTCCCTTTTAATCATTTCCACCTTATCCCATTTCTGTATTTAACTATTGTTGTTATTTTGTTGTTGTTGTTATCTTTACCAACTAAAATTTTATCATCTTGTCTCCATTTTTTTCTTTAAAATTTGTATAATGATAACAACTGTATATTCTTAGATTACTGTGACACTACCTATGAAGGTCCTATGAGGTTTAATTTTATAATTTAGGGACATACTGATATTCTTTTCCAATTAGTCTCTATGGCTCTAGAAAGAATTATTTTATCTTAGATAACATCAAATAGAACTGCTTACAATTTTTTATTTGCTTTATAGTTCTTTAAAGGATACAAAGACATCATTTGTGAATAGCTGATCAAATGTTAGAATTTCTTTTTGGATCCAAAAGTCCTGTTAAACTGAGATTGTATTTGAAGTTCAATTTATTTAAATATCCTGCTTTAAGACTGACCCATGAGAGGTGGTCTAGAGAAAAGACTGATCAAGATAACATGTTTTTTTTTTTTCTCCCCTCCTGGGGTGAAAGAAAAAAAAGTACTTCTCACTGATGTAGGTAGAAGACCAAGTGCTGTATGAAAGGAATTATGGTGTCTGTCCTGCTCTGCAGAGATGATCTTAGAGTTACAAAAGCAAAGATACAGTGAAGAAGATGACAGAGGACTGGACAATTAGGAGAGTGAAACAGGAGGAAAGTGAACACATGCAGGTAAGTGTTGCCTCTCCCCAAAGACAGAGACATTTCCAGATATTAACTTTTAGGGTAGATTTTGTTGACATGCTTGTATTGATTAAAGAGGACTTGTTTTAAGCATTATTATACCTTGATCAAAAATATTTGTTAGCTTACATAATTATTTTGAACAATTATTAAGAATTTAGCAAAAGGCATTGTACTGTAAGAATCTAATAAATGAATATCTTATTAATAAATGATTTTATACTTATTTCTAAACCTCAAAAAAGCATATATTTTCAAGAGTAAAAAATTCTATATTCCCTCAATAACTATCATCCATATATTTTAAAATACACAGGTTTTGAGTGAGAAAGTAATTCTTTCATTTCCATAATATATCTTTTTTAAAAACTATTTTACTCATAATAGAGAATGTGTGTCTGCATGACAGAGAGAGAGAAAAGCCCATCCTGCAAAGCTTCATCACACAATGATCACCCTCCTCCTGTTCCCCGGCCACCAGAATCCCAGGCCTTTGATTTCAGGAGGACTGGGCTAGGGACTGGAACCGTGGTCAGCATGCAACTTCCAGCTCTACAGTTGGGCATGACACCAGCTGTGTTAAAGAGGTTGGGCCTATAATTTTTTTTGGAAGCTGAAATAAACTGAACATGCAAATATACTAACAGTTCAATATCCTTAATAAAAAAAAAAAAAAACACTTCA
>NW_006160205.1:5473-27061 GCF_000334495.1 Tupaia belangeri chinensis
ACACTTCAGGGACAGCCAGTGGTGTGGTGGTTGAAGTGGCTAGACTTATAACTACAAGTCCTAGGCATGGCAACTTGAAAAACATGCTGAATGCATGTGTGTGTATGACAAAAATTCTGAAAGGAGTGAAAATCAAATAGAATGGATTGCAGTGTGACCATCCTGAATGGGGAGGGAAGGCTTGCTCATGTTCCTTCTTACTCTGCCACTGTCCATGTACAGTGAGCACATGTACTCTCTGGCAATTTTCCTTTTCTTTTCTTTCTCTCTTTTTTTTAAATTTCACTTCACTTTTATAGGAAGATGGAATACTTCCTTATTTCCACAATACTATTTTGAGAGATTAAGTAATAGAAACTTGGGACCAGCAGATGGCATAATGGTTATGTCGCTGGACTCCCACATAGTCAACCACAGTTCGAGTCCCAGATCCAGCAGCTTCAAACTCACGCTGTGCGTGTGAACGTGTGTGTCTAAAATCCCGAGAGGAGAATGGAGAAGGGATTGTGACATGGCCATCCCCCCAGTGGAGATATTTCCCACTTTCTGTCTCTCTGGTGAGTACACATACCCTATAGCAAAAATCACTCAAAAAAAAAAAAAGAATAGAATCTTGTCTTACTACCTTAAATTTTATAAGGCATCTTTATTTTCCCTTCAGAGTGTTTCCTACATATTTTAGTTAAGCAAAGAGTTCATAGTAATCAAAGGCTAAGAAAACGTCAACTGAATGTCAGCTAGGCTTTTAAAGGTAGAGCTGTAGTTTTATCTAATAACTGACGTAGGTTTTAAATGGGATCTCAACTCTTTGGTACTAATCATAAAAAGGATTAGCTTTCAAAATTACTGATTCTTTTAAAAACTTAAAATCAAATGAAATTTGAATCTCAGAGCTGAGCCACTCTTTGTTTTGGGCGGCATCAGTGAGAGAACGCTATCTCTTCTGTCTGACTGACTGGAAGGGTCGAGGTAAAGGCATTAAAAAAGCTCCTTCCTCTTCGGGTCATGATGGAATAAATAGTGTGAGGCTTGCAACTATTCATGTATATTAGTAGTTATAAAATCAGCTTGAAGAAATTGTTTCCCAAACATAGGACAGCAGGCACGCAGGATTGTAATTTTCGAAAGTAACAAAACACAAAACATGAGCTCCAGAGCTGGACTAGGTAGCCCTTTCCCTGAGCAGTACAGGGAGGCGGAGTTCAAATGACTAGAGAGCTAAGGAGGCAGAGATGGGAGTTTCAGTGGAGCCAAGTGGCTACTTACTGCAGGGTTATGGAGAAGAGAGAACTGAACCAAACAGGGAAGAGACAAGGTTCATCACAGATACTCATGGCTGAGGGCTGTGCTATGCATGCAAAGGATGAGACTTGAAAAAAAAAACTACTGTAAAAAATAGTTTCCAAGAGAATGAATGCTAAATACAGGAACCACAGTTAATACAGCACTAGAAGTCACTCGGGTCCAACCAGAGTGGAGATATCTCACTGAGCACTTTGGGTATTTAGTTGAGGCCTAAGAAAAGGCATGCCTTCAGCATAATAAACAGGTCTGTCTGAAAGAAACCACATCCTAAGGCTAAGAAAAAATATTGAAATGACTCACATAAAAATAAATAAAATCAATCCTGACACGATCAAAAATTTATAGCAGCAATTTAATTATTTGATAGGAAAAAAACATGCAGCACCCTTTTGAAAAGAATATAGCATAATCCAGCCTTTCTACAATGTTTCATCCAACATGTTCATTATACAATTGTTAAAAATTAGACTTTTAAATAACCAAGAAAATTAACTTATAACCAAGAAAAGAATTGGTCAATAGAAGAGCCAGATGTTGAAGTTGCCAGATAATGACTTTAAACTCGTTATAATAAATATGATGAAGAATCTCAAAGAAAAGATGGTGATGATAAATGAGAGATGTGCATATCAGCGAAAATGTAGGAACTTCACAAAAGAACAAAATGAATTGAAGAACTGAACATAAACCTCTAAGAAAAAAATCTACATAATTGCCTTATCAGTAGATCATGGAAGACTACAAAAGACGAGGTTAGTGATCTTGCAGGGCAATCTGCAGAAAATAATCCATCCAAGGAAGAGAGAGAAGGGGGCTTGGGAAAAGATGAATGGAGTCTGTGGCTTGTGTGAAAATATCAAGTGGTCTAACATATGTGTAATTGGAGTCCTAAAGGGAGAGGAGATAGAGCAAAGATGAATGGAGTCTGTGGCTTGTGTGAAAATATCAAGTGGTCTAACATATGTGTAATTGGAGTCCTAAAGGGAGAGGAGATAGAGCATGAGATAGAAAAATAGTATTTGAATAAATAATGGGCCAAACAATTTGAATTTGGCTTAAAAAGTCAATTTATGGAATCTATAATTTCATCAAAATCCAAGCAGAATAAAACACAGATACATCCAAGATATGTCATAGTTAAGCTGCTGAAAACTAGAAGAAAAAGAAAAAAAGTGTGTAAGTGTCAAAAAGGGAAAAAAGGCATGTTGAATTTAGTGGAATAATGATGAATAATTATAGGAATGATATATGTAAAGAAAGAAAGAAAGAAGCAGAAAAAAAAGCAAATAAGCAAGAAAGAAAAAATTAAAACAAACAGAAACCCCACAGCAATATGAATTCTGTATCCAGGGTAAATATTTTTCACAAAAGAGAGATAATTTTATATAAACCAAAGCTGAGACAGTTTGTTACAAGCAAACCTGAACTCTCAGAAATGCTGACAAAAGTTCTTAGGCCAAAGAGGAATGACATCAAATAAAAATTCAGGTCTCTTTGAAGGAAAGAAAAAAATAGGAAATGGAACTCTGTGAGTAAACATTTAAAAAATTACTTTCTTCTCCTAATTTCTTTATTGCTTTGCTGTTTATTTATTTTTCTCTCATTAAAAAGACAGAGCCTTCTCTAATTTCTTTATTGCTTTTGCTGTTTAGTTATTTATTTTTCTCTCATTAAAAAGACAGAGGAACCAGTAGATGGCATAATGGTTATGTCACTGGACTCCCACATAGTCAACTACAGTTTAAGCCCCAGATCCAATGGCTTATAACTCATGGCAGGCACATTTGCATGAGTACTGAAGATCTCCAGAGGAGAATGGAGGAGAAGGGATATGGCATGGCCATCTGCTCTCCCCTGGGGGTGGTGGGGTGCTATTTTGCCCTTTCTGTCTCTCCAGTAAGGTCACACTGCCCATAGCAAAACATTTCTCAAAAAAAAAAAAAAAAAAAAAAAGTGAGAGAGACAGAGTGTGTTATCCTTAATGGGATCTTCACATCACAATCCAATGCCAGCCTCAGACATCCAGGATTTTAGCCAGTGTGTACAGGAGGACTCGGATGCAAGTTTGGGACCTTCCTCTATGACTTCGGCATCATGGAATGTTAAGTTACCACTGCCCCACTGTGGCTGCCCTTCTCCTAATTCCTTAATAACTCCTTAAAGCTGTTTGAAAGTTAGTTGCTTTTAAATAACTTATGGGATTATAACATTTGAAGATATTAGATATGTGAAGACAATAATATAAAAACTGTAAATGAAATTAAACAGTTAAAAAGTTATTACAGGGACCAGCAGTTAGCGTAATGGCTGTCGCTGGACTCCCACGTAGTAGATCACGGTTGGCATCCTGGACCCAATGGCTTAAAACTCATGCTGGGCACGTTTGCGTGTGTGCCTAAGATCCCGAGAGGAGAATGGAGAAGAAGGAACTGCAGCGTGGCCATCTCCCCTGGGGGGTGATTTGTCACTTTCTGTCTCTCTGTCTCTCTGTCTGGTGACCGCAAGTGCCCTATAGCAAAAAAAACTCTCTCAATTAAAAAAAAAAATCATTACATTGAATATAAAGGGATACTATTTCCACTGTGTGAACTGTATTTAGTGGAAGATCCATACTGCAATTCCCAGAGAAACCAAGAATCTTCAAAATAAAACTCACTAGCAAGTGTTATTTACATGTTTATTTATTTTATTTTATTTTATTTTATTTTATTTATTTATTAACAGTTTGCTATAGAGTGCATGTGCTCACCAGAGAGAGAGCAAGAGAGAGAGAGAAAGTAAGAAATCATCCCTCAGGGAATGGCCACGCCACCGTCTCCTTCTCCTCCATTCTCCTCTTGGGATTCTGGGCATGCACACCCACAGGCCACCATGATTTTCAGTCCAACAAGTCAGGGCATGAACTGTGAAGCTGGCCATGTGGGATACAGTCACCTTAACCTCCATGTCACCTGCTGGCTCCTATGTGTTTATTCTTACATCACTTCTCCACGCTGGCCAAGGTCTCAGTCAGTCTAGTAAAAGCAACTCAATAAGGTATAAAAATAATTTGGTCAAGGCAAGCAGCTTTTTAAAATGAAGCATAGCATGAAATAAAATAAAACTTAATGCATTGTATATTCATGTGTGTTCTTTCTTCTACATAAACTTTTGATGAGATCTAATATCTAATCCTTGAATTGATATATCTTATGGTGTTGGTTATAACCTTCCCTTGAGAAAGTCTATGTTGCAATTACAGAATTCCCTTCTTATTTTATTTACCTTTGTCTTTCATACTGTGAACCAATGTTTATTTACCCCATGTGTATTCTTGTCTCAAAACCATAATATCTTTTTTAAAAGAATTATCTGTTCAACTTTATTTAATATTATTATATTTTTTATTTGACCAGAGAGAGAGGGAGGGAGGGAGGGAGGAAGGGAGAGAGAAGAGGGCGGTAAGTGAGACAGCAAGCCACCAGGTCTATGACTTGAACCATGTGGGAGTCCAGCGCCTTAATCACCCTTCCACCTGCCTGCCTGGGGTCACAATATCTTAAAGATAATTTTTAAATGTAAAATATTGGCCATAAGACTAACAACTAAAAAAATTAATTATACTTGGGGCCAGCAATTAGCGTAATGGCTATGTCGCTGGACTCCCACGTACTCACCACGGTTCGCATCCTGGACCCGGTGGCTTGAAACTCCTGCCGGGCGCGTGTGCGTGCGCGCCCAAGATCCCGAGAGGAGAATGGAGGAGAAGGGATTGCAGCGTGACCATCCCTCCTGGGGGGTGATTTCTTGCTCTCTGTTTCTCTGTTTCTCTCTCTGTCTGTCTGGCGAGTGCACATGCCCTATAGTGAAAACCTCTCCAAAAAAAAATTAATTATACTTAATTATAGAGATATTATTTTCAAAGGAGTATTAACCTTTCCTATACTATTTGTATTTGGATCCAATACACAAATCCTTCAGAAAGCTCTACGCTACATATTATAAATGCTAGATCCAATAATCTGGTGGTAACATATCCACATGTTAGTTAGCCTCCTTGGTTTATATTATGCATACAACTTTATTGATTTACAAATAACATCACATGATAATGCAATATTTTTAAGGCAATCAAAAAGATGAGTATGATAGCACAAGCTTATTTATTTATTAAAATGGTTTTAGCTTTACTCATCCGATTCTGTTATAAGGAAAAAAGAACATAAAGCATGATGATTTGTAAGTTTTTCTCCGGAAAATGTTACCTTCTGTAGGATAGTTTTGTTTTTATTTTTCAGGTTTTTGCTATAGAGTATGGTTGCTGGAGAGACAGAGAGATAGTAAAAGGAAAAGTGAGAAATCACCCCTTAGGGTGATAGCCACACTGCATTCCCTTATCCTCCATTCTCCTCCTGGGATTCTGGGCATGCATACACATGTGCCTGGCATGAATTTCAAGCCACCAGGTCTGAGACTCGAACCACAGTCGGCCATGGGGGAAGCACCTTAACCACTATGCCACCCATAGGTCCCTAAAAAGATTCTTAAAGAGTCTAGTTCTGTATCATATTTTTTTATTAGGAATTCAAAATATTGAGGCTTAAGTCAAAATATAGGAATAAAATTATAGAAAGAAAAGCACATTCACACTATATTTTATTTCATTTTGCTCTTTTATCTATTTTTGCCAGAGGGAATGTGTATTTTCCAGAGGAAGACAAAGAAAGAGAAAGAGTGAGAGAAGAGCCTCTCCCCAAATGGGGAGTTGACATGCCACAATCCCTCCTCTTCCATTTCTCTGTCCTGTCAGAATTTAGAGCATGTATGCATGTGCGACCAGCATTTATCTCAAGCCTCAGGGTCAGGATTCAAACCACACAGTTGGCCATCTGGTATCTAACTCCTTTAACCACTAGGTCATGGGCATGGAGATAGCGATCTCCATTTAAAAAATAAAATATAAGCCCTGAGACCACGTCTCAGTGTATGAATTATTTAGCTTATTATTTTAAATGAACACACTGAAGACCATTTGGATGGAAATTCTTTTCTTTTTAATGCTTACCCTCCCTGGATTCTGATCAAACCAGCCTGACCTCTGATTGTCACTTTTGAGCTTCATGAATCACCTATAGTTCCCTTGCCTGGGGCTCACCAGGCTTTGGTTTGTTTTTGCTCCTAGCTATCAACTGTGAGTTTACCTAATTAATTCCAAGGCCCAGCCCAGTCCAAGAGACTAAAATACCAGTGCAAACCAGACTATTACCCAAAAGGAAAATCGTGTAGCCCAAGGATATCACTAAGTGAATGAATAGATGGCTTAAAGGTTGGTATCAGTATAGAATACCCTTAAGGCAATGTCCAGCAAGGACACTAGGGATGTACGGTTGATCCAGAAATAAGTTTCTATTCTTAGAATCTTCACTGATGAAGTAGATGGAAAAAAAAGCATACCATGCATATTACCATCTACAGTCCTCATAAAGACTGCTGTAAATGCTCATAAGACAGCATTAGAATTCAAAGTAAGTTATCTAACTTTGAAAAGTGGTACTTTTCAGAATGGAAGAGAATTCCATATAGAAAATTCAAGTAATGTCATACATTAAGAACAAAAGCCAAATCAAAGAGCAAAAGCAAATCGAATGGGTGATAAGAGGCCAAATAGAAAAACAAAAAAAAAAGATAAAGCAAAACAACAGAAAAATTGCAAGTTTTAGGAGTGATGACATGCTGATAATATATCGACAAATATTAGATATTACTTTCAAATTAGTTACCACAGTGTCTTCATAAAATAACCCCTTTCAGAATATAATCTTGCACAAGGATTTTAAAGTTTGCAATTCATTTACTATTGAGTCTCAAACACATATAATAACTATAAGTGAAAAGCATGTGTAAATCAAGAATAATCAACAGATAAATTACAAGCCATGAGTTTTTCATAGTCTCCAAAGTGAGAAAGTCAGACAAGCTTTTGAGTAATGGGATGCTCTTAGGACAGAAAATTGAAAAGCAGTTTAGTTGGACATAATTAGAAAATTATAAAAATGATCAACGAACCCCAGAAAGGCTTCATAATAAACCTAGAAGCATCACATATTCATGGATAGGAATAGGTTCCTTGCCTTAACAAATGCAAGTAGAGGAGATGTTATATAATTTATAATCATGAGATCCAAATTCATTTAAAAATTAAAAATAAAGAATATTACTTCTGTAGAAAAATAATAATTATTACATGATGTAAAATTATAATAAAAATGAAAGTTAACTAGGAGGAATAAGCTGTTCCACTGTGTCTCTGGCTCATTCATTCATTCTCTCCAGGTAATTTATTATCTCTTTTTGCATAGGTAGTTTCGCTTTAGAGTTTCTTCAGCTCCTACGTTGTCTCTGTTCATTGCTTCAAGATCACTGGGATTATTATTTACCAAATGTTTTTCTGATTCCAATAATAGGTCAAATTTGCCTTTTAAAAGAACAGTTATTAAACTAATAAGGTCTTAACACATATGAAGAAGAGATATAAAATACTAACTACAGAGAAGAGACAAATGAGAACAATTTGGCAGTTGCATGTGTTCTACAACTTTGGGAAAAAGGAAAATGTAACGAAAAAGTGGTTTATAGTGCTGGTTTTATTTATCTAACAATTACTAACTTGTGAGCAATCATGTCAAATACTGAGCGAGGTGCATAAAATACTGAGACAGAAGCTTAGCCTTCAAAGGGTTTGTAGTCACATCAGGAAGAAAAACAGGTTTACAGAAAACAAAAATGATGTTCAATAGTAACAAGTTGGACCAAAGAAAGAAAGATCATTCTTTCATTAGAGAGGGCAAGAAAGCCTTTAAGAAAAGGGCAGAGATGGAACTTTGAGGAAAAAGTTCTAGGAATGTTAATTATAGAAGCAGGACTGTTTAAAGAATAGCAGCAGCAATACAATAAGGTGGGGTGAAAGGTTAGGATCCTCCAAAAATCTTCAGACTTTGTAGGACACAGATTGAAAATCATGGATAGAATTTGACAACTCAAGGTCTTACTAGTGTCTAAACAATCTAAAATGTATCTTATTGATAATGGGAGGAATAGATAATTATCTTAATTTGAAATTTGGCTGATCAAGGTAGTTTTTAAAGACAATGATACTAGGGGCAAAATACAAGAAGAAATGAAGTTGGGAAGGAGGTAAAATAATAATAAAAAATTAAAAAATATAATGGCACACACACAAAAATAGATACAAAGCAATCAGATAACAGAAGGTACCCAGGTAAAGACACTGGAAAAGGCTAGCCAACTTGGGACAGGAAATACCTATTATTTAACATCATGAAAAAATGACAACTTCTAAGAATAATAGACTGCATTTGTTTATAAGCCTGCACTGAAAACAGTATTATCCTTAACTAAGAACCTAATGACAAATCTTCTTGGGCATGTTATTCCAAATGTTCTTTGAAATATTTGCAGACAATCAATAGAAGTTGCAATGTTTTCTTATTGCTTATAAAATAGTACAAGAAAAAAATCTTTTTAAAAAGCAGCTTCAGAATGAACTTTCAAAGAATGTTGCTTGAAAGGTTTCCCTCCCCTTTTCTTTTAGTCCGGATAGTCTATGTATATTTTTTAATGTATATATTTTTTCTCCATTGTTTAATATTAACCCTAAGTAATGAATGATGGGTGTGGAAGGAAGAAGACAGAAGAAACGTTGTCCATTCCAAAAGAGTTCATTATTTTCACCCTGTTTTGCAGAGTGTCAGTTTAAATAAGTGCTAGCCTGGAGAAGATTTTTATTGTTTTGAACCACGGGCTTTATATTACCTTTAAAAAAAAAAAAAACCTCTCAGCCGCAAGTTGGATGCTTCTGGCAGGAATACAAATCTAGCACCACCCAGGGAGGGAGTGTATTTGCTTCTTCGTTCACTTCTGTCAGGGTAGAGAATGCTGGACATTGAGAGACGCGGGAGGCTGCCACACGCTGCTCTCCAGTCCCATACTTTGGGCCTCCTTTTGGATCACACAGGTAAGTACACTGCGGTGCTGCTGTGAGCGGAGTATCCAAGTTCACTGCAGTCAAGCCATGAACGTCAAGTGCACTGCACTGAAGGTGCACAGTAACATCTGCTCAACACCTTCAGGGAGCTCCACTGGGCCTGGCTTAAGTCATACGGTTCTTATTTCACCCAATAAACCCCAGAAAAGGTCCTTCTGTGTTTTATTGTTATTTATATCTTTGTATATCACTGTCAGCATGCTTCTCTATAGGCTCTAAAAAAAACCAGGAAAACAACAACTGAATGTCTGTTTGTATCGTTCAAATTCATGGCTAGTTGTTCACTGTTATTCTTTCACATTTGGAAATTTTAAGATTTTTATTGCTGAACAATGAAATATCATATAAAGTTTAGTTTTAATGTCATGTTTTAAAATAACACAAGTAGATAAAACGTAAGACTTAACATTAGACACTGAACAGAAAATCTATAGAGATATTTTTTTTCTTATAATATGGCAGTAGTCTCTAAATATAAAGCTCAATGTTATAAATTTGGGTTCTTAATGAATTTTTTATATCACAAATTCTGTTTCCACTTAGATGTCAGAAACTGAGCCGGAAAAGATAAAAGTAAGAACAGCTGAGCACTTCGAAAATGATAAAAATAACATTTCTTGGTTGAAGGAAGGTAAGTCTTCTTGCTTTTGATTCTATTGGTGTGAAAATAGAGCTTTTAGTTTATTAGCAAGAGATAGCGTGGAAAAAGGAGAAAACTATTCCAGCAGTTCAAATGATATTAGCATTCCTGATTTTCTTCCTTTCTTTTTTATACACATGTGGCCTAACTGGTAGTGTGAGGATCTTTAGTAGTGAAATACTTCTTGCAGTCGTGTTACAGAAAACAGGAGTGTTTTATTGGTAAGACTTACTATGCAATTTCACTCAGACATATTCTTTGGGAGATTCTTGTAGTGCTATAGATTTTCCTCCTTTATAGCCAAGAAGACTAAATAATTTGAAGACAAGTGTTTCAAAACAATAATCACAGAAATGAATGCATGCTTTAGGAAATAATGTCTACAAATAGAATTGCCATTCACTGCCATTAGAGAAGCCACCTTCCCAGGGGAGACTGCTGTCAGCCACGGGCGCAGCATGCGTAAGCTGGTTGCTTGAAATACACACACAGATCAATATGTTCTCCTATAATGAGTACAAATTTGTGCACTTTTGAAAATATATCTAAAGTTGTGATTATTTTCTAGAATGCTTAGTTGTATAATCTTTGATTTTTATGAATACCTTAAATGTCTCTTAAAGGAAACTGGTTAAATATTTTATCCAAATAGATATGCTGTGCTTTTTAAATTAATTAATTAACTCTTTGACCATTTCATGGATCTATTAAAATGTAAAGGAATAGCTCTTAAGGAGCTGAAATTCTGAACTATTAATTTATAGAGTCATGGGAATCTTTCCCTCTTAAAAGCATGATTCAAAATAGTATAGTTATGTTTTTTGGTTCACTCCAGGAATGATCTGTAATACTAAATATGGCACATTATATACCACCAAAACAGTAATAATAACATCAACAACATCCACAATATGGACTGACATTAATTGGTGACTATGATGAATCATCCTAACAACCTGGAGAGGCCATTGTTAGTCCTAATTTAGTGATAAGAAAACAGAGCCTTAAGAATTTGATAACTTGCTGAAAATGAAAATATTAGGAAATATCAGAACTGAGATTCAACCCCAGGTTATGTGACTCACAGCTCTAAATTTAACTACCACCTTACTAAATTCCAAAAGAAAAAATGCTCAAGTTACTGGTCAGGACATGATCTATGCTCAGAAATGTTTCCTTCAGTGTTGAAATCAACACCTCCAACTTTATCATAATCTCTCATTCATTATTATCCTTAATCCCACCTTATTCTCAACTTCAGTTATAAATGTGTTTACTTTTATCTTTAATGATCATTCCTTTTGCACAATTGTCCAGCAACCCAATTAAATAGTAGGGGCTCATTTTTGTTAGAGACTTTATTTAAGGATAGAAGTTGATGCAGACATCATGTAGTATCAGAATCTTTATTTTCAAAAAGCCACCGTGCTAGAAAACTCTATAACTTCTTTTTATTAAAGATTCTCTTCAATAAAATCCTTTTAAAACAATGTGGAACGGAAAACTATGTGGAAGGTAAAAAATAGAACTTGGATCACAGATTCTGTGTTTTCTTATAAATCCCAAATTACAGAGATGTCCTTCACTACTATTTACAGTAATGTTTATATTATTTATTTGTACTGGATCATCAGGAAAGTCATGATGTATTTTTGCATAGGAAAATACATCATGACTTTCCTGACAACCTGTAATTGCTCCATCCCATAGATTACTTGTTAGAAATAATGTAGACATTGACAGACCAATCATTTGTTTCCTAAAGAATTTTCTTAAAAAAAAAAACCCAATTAAATAGTAGGGGCTCATTTTTGTTAGAGACTTTATTTAAGGATAGAAGTTGATGCAGACATCATGTAGTATCAGAATCTTTATTTTCAAAAAGCCACCGTGCTAGAAAACTCTATAACTTCTTTTTATTAAAGATTCTCTTCAATAAAATCCTTTTAAAACAATGTGGAACGGAAAACTATGTGGAAGGTAAAAAATAGAACTTGGATCACAGATTCTGTGTTTTCTTATAAATCCCAAATTACAGAGATGTCCTTCACTACTATTTACAGTAATGTTTATATTATTTATTTGTACTGGATCATCAGGAAAGTCATGATGTATTTTTGCATAGGAAAATACATCATGACTTTCCTGACAACCTGTAATTGCTCCATCCCATAGATTACTTGTTAGAAATAATGTAGACATTGACAGACCAATCATTTGTTTCCTAAAGAATTTTCTTAAAAAAAAAAAATTGCATCCATTAAGTACAACTTAGACATTGAATTCTTGTAATCTATAAAATCTAATTTCCCAGGTGACCTGTTTTATCCCATTTGGACACTTCATTTGAGCTACACTCAAATTATGTTTACCATATTTCATAAAAGGAAATTGAGCCAGATGCTAGATGACAACGTCTTAATTGAGAATTATCAGGATGAGTTAGTTTTCAAACATAATTTTTTTTTAATGTTAAGAAAAAATATATGGGTTGGCTTATTCAAAAAAAAAAAAAAAGAAGACAAACTGTTGTAAGTGTAAGAAAGTGTCATGTGAAGTCGGGCAGGCATGGCTTTTAAATCTTAGCTCAGACATTTAGTAGTTGTGTGACTGTGGTATATTACTTCACTTCTCTGAGCCTCAGTTTCTTTACTGAGACTATAGGACTTGCCTTGCGGGATTGTGAGAATAAAATTTCATTATTTATATATTTTTTTACTCTTTAAAACATGATTTAAAATAGTGTAATTATGTTTCTTTGGTTTACTTCATAAACAGCACTGTATATCTTTGTTTTGGTACATTAAAAAATTTTGGTATAGGGACCAGCAGCTGGCGTAATGGCTATGTCGCTCGACTCTCATGTAGTTGACCACAGTTCAACTCCCAGACCTGGTGGCTTAAACTCATGCCGGCATGTGTGTGTGTGCGCCCAAGATCCTGAGAGGAGAATGGAGGAGGATGGATTGCAGCATGGCTCTTCCACCTGGGGGGGGGGGGTGATTTCTCGCTTTCTGTTTTTCTCTTCCTCGTAAGCGCACACACCCTATAGCAAAAACTTCTCCAAAAAAAATAATAAAATAAAATTGAAAATAAAAAAATATTTGATATAGAGTAAATGTGCTTGCTGAGAGAGACAAAGATAGAGAGAGACAGAGAGAGAGAGAGAGAAAGTAAGAAAGCATGTCCCAGGCAGATGGTCACACTATAATCCCTTCGTCTCCATTCCCCTCTTGGAATTTTGAGCACGTACACACATGAACCTCGTATGTTTTTCTAGCCACCAGGTGGTCTGGGACATGAACTCTGTAAGTCAGCCACATCCATTAGCTGATCCAGTACTGTGTATCTTTACAGTGTTTTATATGCATTCTTCATTTGCTGCCTACAGCAACCTGGTATGGAGGCATACTGTCTGCATTTTACAGATATAGAGATTGAGGTTTAAAGAGACTTTGGAGTGTGCTCAGACTCGTAAATTTGTGCCTTTGTAGGCTATCCCAGTAAGTGTTCGCTCCAACCCTCACAAGCTGAATCACAAAGTCAAGTCTTCTGGTTCCAGATTCTGTCCTGTTCATTAATTAGTCACTTAATTAATGACTTCCCTACAATCATCAGTCAGAATTTTAAATTCACCATCATCCACCCTCTCCCCATTAAAAAAAAAAGAAAGAAAGAAAGATGCTTTAAGTTGTTCAAAAGTTTTCCTTACGAATAGCAAGTGACTAACTCACATCATAGTGCCTCTATCGACCCCTTCTGGAATGCCAACTAAATATTCAGTGCAAAATTTGTGTAATCCAGTCAATGCCTTCTGAATATTGGAGCGAACACTCACCAGGGTAGCCTACAAGGGCACAGGTGTAATGCCTGACCTCACAGGGGGCAGGACATCAGTAAGTGTTACCATCACCCTCACCACTCTGAGTACTCATGTGCTTTCCTAACTTCTCCCAACATTCACATGATTTATGCAATTTGATTAGACACTTAATTGTGGTACTACTAGGGACAAGGCTTGAGAACTACAAAGAATATAAAACACAAAACACATTCTTGCATTCAAGAAGCTTCTTGTCTAATAATCTTGCCTGTGCCCCCCAAAGTGAAGAGGCTCTTATTCACTTTCTGCCTTCCCTCAGACGGATCATGGACCTGATAGTGTCCGTGCCATTGTCAAAGACTTGGCAAAAGTCACACCCATAGCTGTTGTCAATAATTAGGGTCAATCATGTTTGAGAAACAGATTTAGAAATGCACTCATTTTGAAATGAATTGAATCCTGTTTTCCCTTCTGTCAAACTGTCAAGAAATCTCCCACTAATATCAGTCATGTGGCCTTTAAAATTTCAACTCTTCAAGTTTTAGCTTAGTAAGATTCCTGGGTCTCAACGTACAGAATTTAGGAGGATATAGGTGGATCCAAGGAATAAATACTTAAAAGTGAGAGATGTGATGCTGAGGTAAGATATCCAGGGACTGTACATGGAGGAACCTTGTTTTAGGGTAATCAGAGAATCAAGATGACTTTGAAATAATCACCAGGCAAGGTGAGCTGTGTCATTCCACTGGGGACTGAGGTGGTCTCGAAAGGTCAGTCTTGAAGGCAGCCACCATCTGTTTGCACAGGAGGCAATGCTCGGACCAAAGCATCAGAGGCTGGAAGATGCCTGTTCTGGTGCCAAGGAAATGGGCATTTTGGCTACGTATCTGTGTGTGGTCTAACACAAAATGAAGGGGGGAAATGGGCTGACTGCCAAGTGTGGGTGAAGCCATTGGACACTGGTTCTGTGTTGGCACTCCAGGTCTGAGGGCCGAGACCAATATGTAGAAAGCATAATTTGGGCATATTCATTTGTAAATCTGCAACTGCTGTGCACAGTGGGGTGGGGCAGGCGGAGGAAGATTACGGAAGAAGGATGGTGATGGCTGAGACAGCAGGGCATTCAGCAGCCCTCAAGTGAGGAAAACATGACCTGGATAAAAGTCATAACAAGGAGACAAAGAAAATAGGCTCACATGTGAAAAACTTTACGGAGGAAAAATTGATATAACATAGAAATTGGGGGGAAAAATTACAGGTGGAATAGGATGGCATGTAATACCCCATTAAGCCAGGGAGCATTCTGGGTAAGCATTTCAGTGCCTGTACGTTACACCATTTGATACGGAAGAGAAACATCAAGATGAAGGGATGGAAGCCCTTAAATTGTTGCTATTTGCAGTTTAAAATCACAGCTGTCACCAGTATTCGAAGAGCACACAATTTCTTACAGTGTCTCCTGATTTTTCAGGAGAAATGGGTAATCTGGTTTTCTGTGTAAAATCTCCTGATTACTAAAGGTTAAGTAATAACAGCAACAACAACAAAGTATCGTGCAGGACAAATGAAGTCAAGTTTTGTGGGTCTATTTCAGCTAAAAGACTGCCATTTTAAAACTGGATATGTCTCTAAACAAAATCTAATACATTTCCTGAGTCGATTTTTCATAACTGTTGCTACATTGGCATGGATTGTCTATCTCCATACATACACATATATGTATATATAAGTAAGAGTTATGCCAACACCAATCAATTGATCTAAAAAATGTGAAATTAAGAACACTGGAATAAAACTTTGTCCAAAAAAAAAAAAAAACTTAGCTAACTATAATTGTATCAGTGGCATTCTCTTCATGGTTGTGACAAGTGAGGGAAGAACATCATCATCTCAAGCTACAAGTACCCTCAATGAACCAAAGTAGTAGTTTTGTAGTCTTCTAACTGGACGTTGGCTCTATTGAATACTGTCAAATTGGATGCCACCCCAAAGAAAAACTTTGTGCTTACAGAAAAAAGTTTGACTTATAAAAAAAGAAAGTGGGAAATGAATCCACCATGGCATTCGATAAATGCCAGGATGAAAATAATGTGGTAAATGTGAATTCTATGGTTATTCTGAAATAAATAACAGCTACTTTTCTGTAGGCAGTCACATCCTGACTATAGTCTTTGGTGATTTAAGAATCGCCAGATACACTGTCACAGAAACTTCCCAAAACTGATTTAGTATTGATACAAAGGTATTGGGTCATCAATGGCTTTTTACCTTAAACACAGAACATATCATTTAAACAGAATAAATAAATATTAGAGACTAATAACAATATATTGGGAAACAGTTTAGAGGTCCAAAAAATTTCCTTCTCAATATAACACAAAGCTTCAAATTCATAATATTAGAATCTCATTTCAGAACCAGCACATGGTGTAATGGTTAGGCCACTAGACTGCCATGTAGTCAACTGTGGTTCAAGTCCCAGACATGGCGATTTAAAATTCATGTCAGGCATGTGTGTGTGTGCATGCCCCAAATCCCAAGAGGAGACTGGAGAAAAAGGGATTATACTGCGGCCATCCTTCCTGGGTGATTTCTCGCTTTCTGTATTTCCGTCTCTCTGACGACCCCACATGGGCCCTATAGCAAAATCTCTCCAAAAAAAAAAAAAATAATCGCATTCCTTTTTTTTCTTTGAGAATGTTTTTGTTTTGTTTTGTTTTGTTTTTTTGCTATAGGGTGCATGTGCTCGCCTGAAAGATAGAGAGAGACAGATAGATAGAAAGAGAGAAAAATCACCCCCCAGGGGGGATGGACACATGAGTTTAAGCCACCACGTGAGGGACTTGAACTGCAGTTGGCTACATGGGAGTTCAGCGACATAGCTAACTGCTGGCTCTGAGAGGTTTTGTTTTTTATTTTTTGTTTATTTTGTTTTTGTTTTTGTTTTTTTGCTATAAGATATATGTACTCACCAGAGAGACAAAGATAGAAAGCAAGAAATCACTCCCTGGGGGAATGACCATGCTGTATCCCTTTTCCTCCAATCTCCCCTTGGGATTTTGGGCATATACGCACATGCCCAGTGTGAGTCTCAAGATGCTGAGTGTGGAACTTAAACTGTGGTTGATCATGAAGGGTTCCAGTGCTTTAACCACCACACCACCTGCTGGCCTCCCCATATCATTTCTGACATGTTTTTGAATGAGATGAAGAAAGTGAGACTCATATCTATTGACATCTATAAATCATTGGGTTTCCCTTATTTCTAAATGGAGACAATTTTCTTCATTTGCTCAGAAAATAATTTCAGATCATGAACATTAAAATAATTTTGAAATATGCATTTTATTCAATTCAGTGACTATCTTATGTGGCTCCTCTTGATCTCATGGGCAATACGCTAGGCAAAGAAAAAAAGATGCCAAAATATGAAAATGTCATAGTTCCTGCCCTCAAGGAACTCATGTACTTAAGTGCTTTATTATAATGACTAAATATTAATCCATGCTAATTCGCTCACTCAGATAATTCTCATTTCTAAAAGGACTATTTTTTTGTGTCTAGCTTAAAAATTAAGCCACATTAATGCCTACTTTAAATTGTTAATTTTCAAGAGTAGCACATCTCGAGATTCCTTTTACTCTGTAAACATGGGAAATGGAATCATTAGCTCTTGCTTCTGTAGATTCCATTAACTTGTGAAAATGTGTTGGATGATAACCAAAATAAGGGTGAAGAAAAAGTAACAGACAAATAAAATGCCATTTTGGTTTTAAGCATATTGGATAGAACAATTATCTATGAAAATATGCTCCTGCAAGTCATATAAATAAGTAAAATGAGGACATGAAGAAGATAATTTCACGAGGGTAATTAATAGTTTTGAAGCTTTGAAACAAGATGATGTGACAGAGATTGGTGTGGAGAGTTTTCTTTAGAACCAGTGGCCAAGGAAGTTTCCTCTGAGGAAAGTTATTTGAGCTGAAACAAGTAATAAGAAGCCACCTGTGTAAAAATCTGGAAAGAGCATGCCATCTGAGAGAAGAACCTGCGCAAAGAAGTATGGTTCCAAATAGCCACACAGGAAAGGAGGGAGGAAGGAAGGGGGGTAGAAGGAAGGGAATAAGGGAGAAAGGAAGGGAGGGAGGAAGGAAGGAAGGGAGGGAGGAAGGAAGGAAGGGAGGGAGGAAGGAAGGAAAGAAGGAAGGAAGGAAGGAAGGAAGGAAAGGAAATGAGGGAGGAGGAAGGAAATGTGTAAGTCGAAAATAATGCAAGACATTTCTGTCCATGGTCAGCAGTTTGGACATTTCTTCCCAGTTGAAATTAGAAGCCACTGGAGATTTTTTTTTTTTTTTGAGAGGTTTATTTATTTATTTTTTTTTTGCTATAGGGCACGTGTGCTCGCCAGACAGACAGAGACAGAGAGATAGAAAGCGAGAAATCGCCCTCAAGAGGGGATGTCCAAACTGCAATCCCTTCTCCTCCAGTCTCCTCTCGGGATCTTGGGCACGCACACACACGCGCCCGGCGTGAGTTTAAATCACCAGGTCGGGGACTTGAACCTCAGTCGACTACATGGGAGTTCAGCAACATAGCCATTATGCTAACTGCTGGTCCTGCCACTGAAGATTTTAAGCAAAGGGGTAAAAGCACTTATATTTTATGAAGTGGAAAGAAGCAGCAGAAATAATAAAATAGGAGACAATTGCAGTTGACCAAGCAAAAGAGTATAACTGGGACAGGATATCCTGGTGGTGGGGGGGGGGATGGAAAAAGGAGAATTAGATTTGGAATCAATTTGGAGTTAGACCCAACGGAACTAGCTGTACCTTGGTGTGGGTCACTGGAAAGGAATGAAGGGCTAACTCTGAACTTGAGACATTGTATAATGGGAATGTTGAATGAAGGAGGAGAGAGAAACTGGCTAAGGAAGGGACAGTCAGAAGATCTGGGTGAGGCAGCTGAAGCATGAATTGCTTCAAAGGCATCCCCATGAAAATTGACAACTGAGCAATAGACACATTACTCAAAGTCAGTCACTTGATCTACTTTGTGATCTACTATTCAAGTGATCTACTTTGAGGAATGGTGATAAAGAAAGCCTCGAGATTTTGCTTAATCCTGAAAGATGAAGAAGCAGCAGTTGATGGGAGAATAATAGAAATGAAATAACATTTCTAGTGGAAGTATTGGCAAGTTTAAAGATAGTGGAGTAGTAAAGACCATGCCATGCTCCAAAAAATGAATAAAAATAAGGATTACTGGAATATCTTAATCCAAAAGAAGGTTGACATCCATGAGTGTAGGAAATGTGGCTGGGAACAGACCCTCGAGCCTTCCATAGGCCATAGTCAGCATTTTGGATTTCAATAAATTCTGTGCCCTGGAAATGTCTATTAAAGATACAATTTTTACTGTATATTCCACTGCATTTTACTCTCAAATGCCTGTAAGCTAAGGAAACATCAAAAAATGTCATATTACTTTCAAACTTGTTCATTATCAAAAGTGAGGTGGGGTAGCTCACAGTCCAGAAGGAAAACCCAAGACTAGGAAAGGTAGGACTTAATACAGCTCTGGTGAACCTAAGACTGAAACTTCACAATATATTCAGGTCATCACTCTTGGAATAAATTAGCTTCGCATACTTTTTCTACCCCTGTTATCCCCTTCCTCATGACTCCAATTCCAAGGAAGAAACCTCAATAACCTTGGCTAGGCAAAGCAGGAAACCTTGACTGACAGCATTGCAAGTCTACATATAATGAGTGATGCTCTTCAGAGAGAATCCAGGGTTCTAGCATTAGAATATGGAGACAAATTACGTTACATAGGGCCAACATAATGTCTACTGTAAGTGCCAGTACCAACGACCCTTGCTTTTCTCCACAAGGGATAATATTTTCTTAAGAACTTGGCATATGGTGCTGATGAAGTACTGGATATTTCAGGAAAGCAAGTACTTACTTTAAATGTATTAGCTTTCTACTGAGGTTCAAATGTTAGAATCATTTCGATTCTCCAATAACCTTATTTTATGTTTAGAAAGTTCAGTAAAAGATGAGATCTTCCGTGTTCTCATAGGTCAACAAATTAAATTCCAGTGGTACATCCTACAGCTGACAGCTGAAATTTCTTTCCAAGTGAACCTATAAAGTAGTAAGTTCATTTTATATAAAATGATGATGTTGATCCCAATGGAATGGAAGGCCTAGAAGATGCCTTGTCAGCCTTGAGACTATGACCAGATGAATTAATCAGTGCAAAGTCCCTATAAGTTGTTAAATAGCAGATTTAAAGACTCTCTTTCAATGATCATAAGGCAGTACATCAAATCCAGAATGATCTTAGCTCATCATTATTAATTGCAATTTTATGAACTAGGAGTGAAGCAATTCGTAGGCACTAGGAACCCATCCCTCCTACCCTAACAGGGAAAAGAAAATTGTAGATAACTAAAAGCTTCAAGAGATCTATTCTTTCTAGAAAGAATTTTCAACAGAATAATTCATTTTCCTATATGTCACAACAGCTGTTGATGTGGTACACTTAATCAACATTAGTATAAAGAGCTTTCTCACAGGAAGAGGAAAAAGTCTCTTATGTTCTGTGCCTCAATCTTACAGTAAGAGGAAAAAGTCTCTTATGTTCTGTGCCTCAGGAATAAGAACATTCCTTTCCCTATAAATTCTACAAAGAGATACTTTACTTTTATATGATTATGGCCCATTTCTTTCAGCTTAGGAACAGCATTTAGAAGGAATATACTCTCTAATAAAATGCACCTACACTAGGTGTTCACCAGACCATTAGTTAAAAAAAAAAAAAAAAGGAATGTGAATAGAGCAAATGAAGACATCACTCAACAGGCATAAATCATTTGAGCTATTATTTAAGCCTGTCGAAAAGTAAATGTGCAGCAAAGGCAAAAAGCAAGGGCAATGACAGTAGTTTTGCCAGTGTCTAACTTCAAGAAAAGTAGAGAGGACAACTCGTAGGAGGCGTAGTGTTAAATAAGACATCAGGAAATTTTTCCTGTTCGGCTGAATTTCCACACCAATATGGACCTGAGATGAAATAGCGATGGTGCAGGTGAGAAAGATGCTTCGTGACTCCCAATCTCCAACAAAACAGAAGCAGGTAATCTGCATCGTAGCTTTTCCTTCACTTATCACATTTATAATCTATTTTACATTTTTAAAAATCCAGCATTATAGATTGGAGACCAAATTCTTTTGCTGACTTATCAGAAGATAAACAAGTGATTTCAAAAGTTCATGGAAAGAGGGACTTAAAGTATAAATTCATTCTGGTGCAAAAACAATAAAATCCATTCTTAGTTGCATCATAATAACAATTTTTCATGAACTCTTTGAATATCTCTTATATGTTAATATAGAATTTTAATATAAATTTTATAAATATATAAATTAACATAAATCATCATAAGAATTTTAGAAATTTATATATAAAGCACATATAAATAAACTCTTCGGTGGAATGAAAGTCTATATTCAGAGCATAAATTAATAAAAAGGATTCCATTCATCACATGAATCTTAAAACTAATTTCTTAGACAAATATGTACAAATCTAGATGACAGAGCAATTCACACTATAAAGGGAGAATTTGTTTTATAAAATTAAGTAAATGTGGAACCAGCAGTTGGTGTAATGGCAATGTTGCTGAACTCCTATGTAGTCGACCGCCGTTTGAGTCCCAGGCCTGGTGGCTTAAACTCACGCCAGGTGCGTGTGCGTGCATGCCCAAGATCC
>NW_006160205.1:27106-27927 GCF_000334495.1 Tupaia belangeri chinensis
TGGGGGGTGGGGCGATTTATCACTTTCTGTCTCTCTGTCTCTCTCTGTCTTTATGGAGTGCACACACTCCCTATAGCAAAAACGGCTCCAAAAAAAAATTAAGTAAATGAAATCAATAGATGTTTTCATTCCTGTAAGGCAGAGACCTACACAAGGAATAAGTGATGATTCTCATGCTCAATGAATTTATAATAATTTGGTTGATGAAAAAATATCAACAATACATTCTGTTTACCACAAGATTCAGACAAGTAGATACCTTTCAGCAGTATTTAAAATACAGAAGAATGTGCAAAACCTATTTGGGTGGAATTTTTCAGTATCTAATCTTACACATACCAAACTGTATTATACGCTCAATTCTTTAAATAAATGCAGATGTCTCTTAAGATTAAAAGTGTGTTTGTTTTATTTATGACAGATTTAGCAGGTCTATATTTAAGCAATTGCACTATAGAGTCATTTGAAAACACAGGATTAATTTTAAAATACTGACTTAGATTTCTTACAAACATCTCTTAAAAGAAAATAATTTTGCGTGACTATTTTTTATGTCCCAGGATTTTTTCTTAAAAAAGAAATAAAACAACCAATAGTATTTTAAAACAGAGGAAAATACAATGAAAAGGATACAGGTAAAAATGGTCCCATAGCTCAACAGTGAAGGGAGTTGGCACCAAGGTGGTTAACCATGATTTGAGTCCTAGACCCTGCAGATTGGAAAACAGGCCAGGTCTGTGGTGTGTGTGTGTGCATGCCTTAAATCTTAACAGGATGGAGAAATGGGGAAAGAATTTCAGCATGACCATGCCTTATTGAAG
>NW_006160205.1:27959-30686 GCF_000334495.1 Tupaia belangeri chinensis
CCTCTCTCTCTCCCTCTGGTAAGTGTACATGCCCTCTGGCAAAAATAAGTACAATAAAATTAATAATAAAGAAATACTTAACAGATAGTTATGAATTAATTTTTCCAATGGAAATTACCAAGTGAATCATCTATTACTTAATGCAAGAGGGAATACTGTACCTTTATTAACTTTCTTTTTTTTTTTTGGTAATAACAATATAAACCAGAGGTATATTGTGTTGATAGAGCATGAATATACTGGAGGTCCAACTTTAGCATATTGTTAAATCTCCACATTCATTAGGTCAACACCGATGAGTTTAAAAGCAACTCACTGGCCTCTGAATTCTAGGCCAAATAATCAATAGTATAAGTTCTGTATCAACTTGGTAAGAATGTGCATTTCCTTTTTGTTTTACTTAAGAAAATAAATCTCATATTGGACTTTCCTAGGTAAAACTAGGAGAAATAACTAGCTTTCATTATTTTAAAGACCAAATAATAATGTTAATTAGAAATCAAATTTAATTTTCAGAAATACTCAATAAGGAAATGCTATATGGTTAAAGGCTAAATAAGTATAACTATGTTGCTGAAACAAAATATTTCATTCCATCCTTCTCTCTGGCCTTCTAACAATATTTTTATTGAATATCTTCTATGTGTAAAACTACCTGGTAGTTTCTATGAGAAAATCAAGCATAAATGACACTTGAGGCACCTACAACGAATGTCTGATATTGCAAAGGGATGTGGAGTGTAAGGGAAGATTACCCATAAGTCAACAGATTTTAAATAAAGGAGGAATGACAAATAGAGACTGCAAAGAGTGAGTGGGGGGAATGAAGGGATGTTGACAAATGAAAACAAAATAACACACAGATAAGAGGAACAATTTTTAGTGTTATAAAACATAGCAAGAACAGAGTTTAAAACAACCTACTATGTATCTGAAAGTAACTGAAAAAGAAGATTTTTGGATGTTCCCAATATAAACGAATGACAAGTGATTGAGATGATGGGTACACTCATCCCTGATTTAAACCTTACACATTGCAGTCTTCTATGGAAAAATCACACTGTAACCCCCCACAAATATATACAATTATAGTATGTCCACTAAAATGCAAAAACAGGGACCAGCAGATTGTGTAATTGTTATGTCACTGGACTCCCAGGTAGTTGACTATGGTTCAAATGCCAGACCTGGCAACTTAAAACTCACGCTAGGCACATGTGCATGTGTGTCCAAAATCCCGAGAGGAAAACGCAGAAGGGACTGTGACGTGGCCATCCCCACTGGGGGTTGTTTTCTTGCTTTCTGTCTCTCTGTTTCTCTGGCAAGTACACATGCCCTAAAGCAAAAATCTCTCTCTTAAATAAAAGAAAAAGAAAAGTAAAATTAAATAAATAAAGGGTCAGCAGGTGATGTGGTTAAGGCACTGGATTCCCACATGGCTGACTGTAGCTCAAGTTCCACACCTGGTGGCTTGGAAATCACACGTGTGCATGCATGACCAAATTCCCAAGAGGAGATTGGAGGAGAAGGATTTGTTGCATGATCATCCTCCCTGGGGGGTAAGTTCTCACTTTCTCTCTCACTGACTCTCTGTCTCTTTCTGGTGAGTGCAAGTGCCTTATCGCAAAACTTAAATAAATAAAAATCTTAAAAAAAAAACCCACACATACAGAAAGGAGAAATGCTAAGTATTAGATGAGTAATTACTCAAGGTTAAGAATATATTTCCCTCCTGAGCAAACAGATTGCCTTTGAACATAGCAGATGATAAAAAATGATGCTAATAAGTGAATAAATAAATCAACAAATTTTAAAGAAGATACGGGATTTAGACATAGGAAAGAGCACATCTAGAATTCACAAAATTGGGCCTTAGCTAGGCTATAAATCATGGAGAGTTTCCATTAGCAGTGAGACTGCAAACTGATGAAATATGATGGCATAAAGAGTGGAGGCAGGGGACCAGCAGATGCCATAGTGGTTGAGTTGCTGGACTCCCACACAGCCAACCACAGTTTGAGTCCTAGACCCAGTGGCTTCAAAATCATGCTGGACCCATGTATGCATGCCCAAAATCCAAGAAGGAGAATAGAGGAGACGGGATTGTGGTGTGGCCATCCCCCCTTGGGGGTGATTTCTCACTTTCCCTCTCATCGTTATCTGTCTCTCTCCTCTCTCTCTCTCTCTCTCTCTCTCTGGTGAGCACATGTGCCCTAAGCCAAACAAACAAACAAACAAAAACTCCTAAAAAAAAAAGAGTGGAGGCAGAAGAGTTTGGAATGTTTTCTGTTCAGAAACAGTAATTATGTTTGACAGGACAGAAGGCATGTATGGAAGCATATAAAATAACCTGGGCTATATTGTAAAGGACTTTTAATACCAGGCCAAAGACCATAAACTGAACAAAGGGACACCATCAAATATATCTGGGGTTGGGGTAAAAAGGTAGGAAAGCCTAAAGTTAACAGAATCAGCTCTGTACTCTAGAAAACATTTGTGATGGGGCCAGCATGGCAGCATGGTGACTAAGGCACTGGACTTACACACGGCTGATGGTATTTTGAGTCCCAAACCTGGTGGCTCAAAAATCATGCCGAGCATGTATGTCTGTGTGCCCAAAATCACAGGAGGAGAATGGAAGAGAAGGGACTGTGGCGTGGCCATTGGTGATTTCTCTCTTTCTCTCTTGCTGTCTCTCTCCATCAAGCACACATACCCTATGGCAAA
>NW_006160205.1:39894-73918 GCF_000334495.1 Tupaia belangeri chinensis
TATGGCAAAACCTATATATATATATATATATATATATATGTGTGTGTGTGTGTGTGTATATAATGTGTACTTATATGTGTATAATATGTATTATATTATAGCATTACATATATTATATATAAATATATATAAAATATACTTGTGATTTAAACATTGCACAAATATAGACTTTAATTAGGGTGACTAGTTAGAAGATTGTTGACACCACAGATGAGAGGGAAGGACTACAAACTGGGATTCTAGTTATTAGGGGAATCGAAAATCATGGCCCAATACCTAAAAGAATGCTGACTTTAAGGTCTTGGCAATAGACTGGCATTAAGGGATCAGAGTAAGAGAAGTTGTCACAGATGACAGAAAGCTGAGTTTAACTGGAATTTGGAATATATATGTGTGTGTGCATGCACATAAGCATGTGTATACACATGTGACTTTATGTAAGTTATCTACATTTATTTAAGAAAAATTAGAAACAACAAATGGCAAAAAATTATTCCAAATCCCCAAACCCACAGATAGTCATTGACATCTTACATAAAGGGTCTTTAAATAGTTCATAGAAAAATGTGTTTTATGAAAAGAATTATGCTTGGATTTCAAAAAAATGTTTGCACCAAAATTAACTAGTATATTAATTCCATTTGTCCTCAAGCTTTTTGAAGTACTTGTGTGTGCATATGTGCATTCACGTGCTTACAATCTGATGGAATGGAGGAAGGGAGGAAAACAGATCGCAACAGACCATGCCCCACTAGGGGTACTTTCTCCCTTCTCTCACCTTCCCTCTCTGGCCAGTGCAGGGACCCTTTGTCAATAAATATAAAAGGAATACATTCCAATGTATTGAGGAATTTCCTTATAAACTAACCAAAAGCACCATGTGAAATTTTCACATTTTACCTTTGGCTTTCAGGTACAGTTTATAATTGCACATTAATGCATCAGTTTGGTTGCATGAAAGTCATGTACAGAAGGTCTTATACTTTCCTTTACATATGAGGAGAGCAAAAGCCAGAGAAGTTTAAATTATAAACAGGACCAGAGCTCACATCAGTTATTCTGATCCCCAAACTAGTGCTTTTTCCATTATAGACTTTCCTGTGAAATATACTCAAAGACAGATAACTAAGAGCCCTTTGTTTGCATTTATTTTGACAAGTAAAATGAAAGAAAACTGGAAAAGTTTGGGAGAGTCAATAAAGATGATGCATCTTTAAATGTATTATTCATTTATCTGAATCCTCTAAACACCTACCTTCAGCAGAGAGTCATAGTGATTTGAATGGGAAAGAGGACTTAGTTATGAAATTAGAAGATTCAGAAGCTGACTTATCTGTAGATTATAGTGATTAAATAGTTCAGAATGAATTACAACTCTGTAATATTGCTGCATTCATATTTAAGAGATAAAAGTTAGAGTTCAGCTCTCATCACATCCCGTCATTTAAGACACAAACGAATTATAAGGATTAATCATTTTAATATCTTTCCATTGATGTTGGCTAACTAAACAAAAACATGGCCGAGGAAGGAGGGATGTGGAAATCTTATTTTGTTTGCTTATCTTTGTGAAACAAGCACTTGAAAATAAAACATATCACATCAAAGTGTGGGGGAAAAATAACTCTAGCAGCAGAATCAACTCTGATCAGATTAAGAAACAGCAATATATTTTTGCATAGCTAATAAACAGATCAAAAACCTGCAAACCTAAGGATATTTGGATGCCAAATCTAACTTTAATTTTCAAATAGCCCTATCTGGTCCTACCATCTTCCAGCAATAAAAGTATATTACACAAAACCCTGCATTCTTGTATTCACCAAATAGCACCCCACCACCAACCTTAGATGCACCCTGATTTTCCTTGTTATATTTGAAATTTTAAAAAATATATCCTCTGAAATCTTTAGATCATAAGAATTAGCAAAGAATAAAAGATGCCACTCCGCAAAAGCTTTAAACTAGATACAAACATAACATCTGTTGGTTGCCCTTATGTATCCAGTCTACCTGTTGTATTTCTCAACATTAATTACATTTAATTCCACTCTGGAGGTCAGACGCCTGAGTTTCTGGTATTACTTGTTAGTTAAAGCTATAATATATGTATATACATACACATATTAGAACTACTCTTTACAAAGTACCTGACCTTTCCTTTTTCTTTCTTTTTTTTTTAATTTACCATAAAGTGTGGGCACTCACTAGAGAGAGACAGAGAAACAGAGAGAGACAGAGATAGGAGAAAGTACCCCACCATGTGTCGTCGTCATACTGCAATCCCGTCTCCTCCATTTTTCCATCTACTGGGATTTTGGACATCCATATGCTCACACACTCCCAGCAAGGTTTTCAAGCTTCTGGGGCTGAGATTTTCAAGCCTCTACACCATGCTTGGCCATTTGGTATCTGATTCCTTTAACTACGGAGGGTACGGGCTCCTAAATTACTTGACTTTTTAAATGAGTATTCCACAAAAGAAAAAAATCAACGATGACAAAAATGCTTAAAGAAATGCCTCATTTTATATAAGGGAGGAAAGGTAGGTCAAATATTTGTCTTAAGAATTTAATGCAACTCAAGGAATTCTGATTATACAAATATGTATACTGCTTCACTTGGACATACACAATAATAAGCATCCATATTTCTAAATGATTTAAAATACAGAGATTATATGAATGTTTCATTCTCATTAAGAGAAACTAAATGAACAACTTGGGAGTTAAGTAGAAGTTTAGTCTAACCACAACCCTCTAGTGGCTCAACTCTAATTTCTTAATTTTCATCAAAACATCAGACTTTTTGTGGGCCAGGGGACCTCTATCTCAGCTTTCTCTAATAAATTAAAAAAAAATAAATAAATAGGCTCTTTGATTTTTTTCACTTTGTTTCTGTAAAGACTCATTTTACAATAACCACCTCAGAAAAAGGCAAAATACTTTGTATGATTATTTAAATTCCCCAGTATTAAATTTACTAAGTACTGTGCTTAAATACAAAGCTAGTTTGTTTGCTTTTTCAAAAGCTGGATTTAGAGAGAAATAGGTTTCTATTATTTCAGAAGAACCATTTGTCAAGGAATAATATACTCCCTAATTCATCAATCACTGCACGTGACTTAAGCCACTATCTACTGGGAGAACGGGATCCGATACTGTCAGAGCAGACAACAGGGGCAGATCACACAGTATCTATTAGCCATGTGAAGGCAGTTGATTCTAAGGCCGTGGAAAAACATTAATTGGCTATAAGCACAGAGAGGCTGTCACTGGATATGCCTTTTAAAAGAATACTCTGGCTGTAGTATGGATTGGAGAGAAGAAAGGTAGTTAGTGAGGAAAGCAGGTAACAGGGTTTGCGGTAGCCCAAGTAAGAGTTAAAAGAATGACAATGCAACTGAGGAGGACAGAAATTGTGAGAACCTATTGCAAGTCATCAGGACTTTCTGGTAAGTTGATTGTGGGGATGAAGGAGAAGGAAACATCGAAGACACCATCCAAGATGCTGGGTAAATGATCATACTTTCTGCTGAGTTGATAATATAAGAGAAGGAGAGCAGACTCCCGCTGGCGTGAATCTGATAACTAAACGACTCTGCTTTCATTCCTTGTGTTAACCAATGATAAGATGTTATGGGTTCTGGAAACTGGGGCTTAGTGACATTTGAACTCTGTTTACCTAAAATTAGGTCCCTCATATTTTCTGGTAGGCTAGAAGCAGCAGATCATACTAAGAAAGATCATGTTTAGAGTTTGTTTCAGTCACTTCCTGAGGAAGCAATGAGCTGATCTGGAGAGGGACATGAAACTTAGATTCATATTACCTCATGTTTCAAATTACGATGAATTTGGGGAAATATGGGACAGGAAATCCATGCTCAGTACTAGGTGTAAAGCACTCATTTTATCTTTGCGTTACTACAAGGTAAAAGAAATGTCTGGATAAACAAGGCTTTCACTCTTTTCACCACCAGTAAAAATGCTGCTGTACTGAATGCATCACATGATATGAATTCAGAATCGTGTTGCTATCTTCAACAAACAAATTGACAGACACATTAGACACAATCTTAAATGCCATACAAAGCAGAGAAGTTTACAAGTCGGAAGTGGCTTTATTTTTTACACAGTTTAGTTCCGCTTCCCCATGCGTAAGGAATATAATGAACAAGCACCATGGATCAAATGATAAAATACTTTCAAACATGTCTATTGCAACAGTTATCCCACTGGGAATGAGGAGGAGAACAAGATGAGTGTCCACAGCTACAACATATCTATATGTGAAATTTAGCTCTGCTACTTACTAGATGTTGATGTTGAATGTTGAGGTTTAGTTCACTACTAAACCTCAGTTTCCAGAGCTGCTACTGCAGCAGGAACATCTGGTGTCCTTCCCGAATTTTCCCTTTCTCCTAAGGAATTTCTATTTCGTTCAGGAATCCACCCTACTCAGTGAAGCCAGAGAGGCTGGCCCCATCACCAAGGTCAGACGTGGGATGAATTCTGATTGGTCTAGTCCAATTACTCTGGTCCTATTGCCCTTACCAGTGAGGCTTTCAGCAACAGTTTGGAAAACAGTTTGGGACAATAAGACAGGAGGGACCATGCATTGGGGGCTCCTCGCAAAAGCATAAAGCATAAAGTTTCTTGTTCTGATTTATTTTATTAGAGAGAAAGTAGGTTGACTGATCATTTTATTTTTATTTTTTGGTTCAAGTAGGAGTTTCCAAGAAAACATAGTCTCTTCCTGGGTGCTGTCAAGATTTTATGTGATGCTTGAAACTGGGAAAGCCTTCTTGTAATCATAAGAGAAGCCAGACTAGGCATAAAGCCACATATCTAATCTAAAGTGACATAGAAATAAAGAAGAAAAAAGTAAAACATCTGGCTTTTAAAAATGTTGTTGAGCCATTGATTTATCAATTCTCAAGGTACCCTACCTCTAAAATTGAGAGGAAATAAATTACCTTATTTTTTAAGCTAGTTAGAGTTGGAATTTTCTGTTATTTTCAGCTAAAAACACTCTAAATGACCTAGATATCTTGCAGATTGAGCAATAAAAAATGAAGAGCATTTAGCATTTACTAATAACTATAAGTACTTTACTAACTTTACTCATAGTTATTTTTTGGGTTTCTTTCTTCCTTTTCCTGATCTTTGGAAACCATCAAAGAATTTGTGCTGTATTATTCATTTTTATAGATCCCTACATACCAGCGGCAGTGTTCAGTCAGTACTTCTCTTCATAGGAAGTACTGTCAAATTAGGAGCTAGCACGTGGTGTAGTGGTTAAGGCTCTAGACTCTTACATGGTCAACCACAGTTCGATTCCCAGTCCTGCAGCTTGAAAATCATACCAGGCACATGTACATGCATGCCAAAACTCCAGGAGGAGAATGGAGAAGGGACTGTGGCATGGCCATCCCCCTCCCGGGGGCAGGGGGGGCAGTGACTCCCTACTTTCCTTCTCACTGTCTCTCTCTCCTCTTGGATGAGTGTACATGCCCTATGGCAAAATTTTTAAAAAATAGATAAAATAAATATTGTGGAATTGAGGTTGAATTTAATCTAAGTATCTTTACATATTGCAGTATAAAATATATTCATGAGCTAGGGTGAGCAGGTTTCATTAGCAAAAAGAGAAAATGTGTTATAAAAACCAGTATTGAAAAAAACTATGTAATTTTTATTCTAAAGAATGATGTATTTTTCATTCTAAAGAAAATTACAAATTCTCATACACTTTTTAAAATGCTACAGCAGTATTTTCTGAACAACTGACATTTCTAAAGCACCCAGAAAACGAAACTAAGATGAGAAAACTTTAAGCATGACAATGTCTTTGTAAAACCAAGCTGTAGCCTTAATAAAAATTGATAAATATTAAAAATTAATTCAACTGTTGAACAAAGTACATCCTTGATCTTTCATTCAAATTCTTGAGTGATAGCTTGAGCTTATTTTTATACGCTCTCTTTCATCAGACTACTTTGCTCTTTTTCTGGCTTCAAGAGTCCCTTTAGGCTTCAGTATGTAACACACACACACAGTGATGAAACTGGTTAGTTTTACCAATTAGTAAATAAAACCAAGCTCAGAGAAAATTCTTTTTCTATCTCTTTAGTAAGGTCCAGATATTCATTATTTTTTCCCCTTATGACTGCCTTGGTACATTTTAACGTACTTTTTAAAAAATCCCATTACTTCTAGTAAAATAGAAGTGGTAGAAATAAAAAAGGAAAAGGAAAGAAAGGCCTACAAAAAATTATGATTTGGTAGCAGAAAAAAAAAAAAAAGTTAATACCAGTACATGTCACTGTACCACCCAACTAAAGAACAAGTGTTTTGTTTTTACAACCTCTAACTAAAATTTAAAATTTCCTTCAATCAGAAATATCAGCAACATCTGTGATTTTGTCAACAACAAAAATCCAAGATATTTTCATATCAATTGCTGTCATGTCCTACAATGTAATTCATTCTCATCCAATATTAGTTATTCAACTTCTAGGTTGTTTTATTTAATGGACTGATAAGGATTACATATATCAATATATCACAATGAAAAATATTTGACAATTGAATATAATTGTTCTCTTCTGGATTACTGTATATTGTATTTTGTCCATTAAGAACATTATTGTGAAAGGAGTCCATAGGGTTCACCAGATTTCCATGATACACAGAAAAAGGACACCTGAATTAAAGGAAAGCAAATGAACTAAATGCTTCCAGAAATCTAAAAATGTTTAGGGAGCAGGAGAACTAACGCTGAATTATTTTCCTTACTGTCATATAATAAGCTATTCATTTTTTGGTTCAAACCACAAAAATCAAAGTTTTGAGACTAGTCTACCTACAGAGTATTTGTCTCAAAAGTATCTCAAACTTCCTTTAAAACTATAATAGTTGATTATATGTATGTTCCTCTTGTTAGATCATTTTTAATCATAAATATTCTAAGCCTATCATTGAAATGTTGGTAACATAGGATTTCTATCAAAGGAAAATATTTGAACAAAACTACTATTTTTCTTTCAATTTTATTATGTAACCCCAAAAAGAATTATTTCTCTTATCTACAAACTGTATGTGTGTGTGTGTGTGTGTGTAAAATTAAAGATATAATTTTAAATATTTGTGCATCATAAAGGAAATCATTTGGAAATAATTTTTTTGGTCAAATTGTTAGGAAGTTTAAAGGGCTGTTTCTTAAAGAGGAAAATTCATTCCAATGCAAAAATAGATACAAAATAGTCTGGCATGAAAAATAATTGTAAATTTAAAAAATGTCTTGCTCCTTCTTTGCAGTTGTTTCCAGATTCACTCCATTACTATTATTAATAGTGCTGTCACGTTGGTAATACTATGTGACAGCAATTGCATTTACATAGTTACTGTGTCAGGCTCAGTGACTCAAGCTGAAGTCTAAGGGCCAACAAGGCACATACAAAAACAACTATCAGAGGCTTTGATCCAAAAGATAGGTAATACAAATGTTCTTGGCATTGGACTAAGGATACTGCCTCTTTTCACGAGAGAAGGTCAAAAAAATATATATATAATACACTATGAAAAGCATAAGAACAGAGCTATGTACAAGAAGCTAGGTTGGTTTGGATAAGGAAATTCTGCTTAAAGAAATTAGTAACTAATTTTATTAGTTAGAATAATAACAATAATGTGTACATATACTGACTCTATAGGTTTCCCAGCACTGTCTTAAGCACCTATGTGTATTAATTTACTGAATTTTCTCAAAAATCATATGAGGTATCTATTATCATCCTTATTTTTAAAATAAGAAAACTAGGGGCCAGCAGGTTGCTTGGCAGTTAAGGGTGCTGGACTCCCACATGGCCGATACTGGTTCGAATCCCAGACTTAGTGGCTTGCTTTCTCACTTTCCTTCCATCTCTCTCTGTTTCTCTCTCTTTGTCCATTCCTGGTCAAATTTAAATAAATAAATAAATAAAGTTAAATAAGATCATTTAAAAAGGAGAGAGAAAACTGAACTCTAGATAATATATAAATAACTTGACACCTAGTAGGTAGGGCTGGTCTCAAGTTCCAGATGTTCTGACTCCAGAGCCTTGGATATTAACCAGCAGGTGGCATAGTGGTTAGGGGGCTGGACTCCCACATTGTCAACCAACAGTTTGAGTCCAGGATCCAGCAGCTTGAAAAAATATGAGAAATGTGTGTGCACGTGTGTTCAAAATCCTGAGAGGAGAATGGAGGAGAAGGGATTGCAGCATGTCCATCCCCTGGGAGGTGATTTCTCACTTTGTATCTCTCTATTTCTGTCTCTCTGGCAAATGCACACACCCTAAAGCAAAAGTCTCTCTCTCTCTAGAAAAAGAAAGAAAGAAAAAAAGAGAGGAAGAAAAATGCTTTTTATGATACATTTGCTTGAAGAATATCCTTTTCCTTGGCAAGAAACAAGTAATTCAGAACTACAGTGATTTGTTTAACCCACATGACACTGTCAATAAAACTTCAAAAACATATGGATCAGCTGTACCAACTGCATTTATTCTTGATGTTTGTCATTCTTCAAAGACAAAGATTGTTCTTTTCTTGCTTTTGCTTTTGTTTCTAGAAAGGTTAACAGAGTTTTGCTTGAATCATGAAGAATCAAACACATATTTTGCTAGTTTATAATTTGGAATCATGCAAAATCACTCTATAAAATTGTACGGCAAGGGACTGGTGGATGGTGTAGTGGTTATGTTGCTGGATTACCACTTAGTTGATGGCAGCTCAAGTCTCGGACCTGGCAACTTGAAACTCTACCAGGCACGAGTGCATGTGTGACCAAAATCCTGAGAGGAGAATGGAGGGAAAGGGATTGCAGGTGGTCATCCTCCCTAGGGGGTGATTTCTCACTTTCTGTCTCTCTGTCTCTCTGGTGAGCGCAAAAATCTCTCTCTAAAAAAAAAAAATCAAATTGTAGGGAAGAACCATAAAAATAAATAATAGGGATTAACAAGGACGAATATCTTGGCTTTTCAAAATTGCTATTGACACTTGCCCTTCTAGTTAATATTCATTAAGTCTCCCTAACAAAATAAAACCTATAAGTGAAAGATGATGTGACTCTTAACATTCATAGAACTTTAACTAGAACAAGGAAGCAGTTTTAAGAGTTGTCCTTGTGAACACTAGTCTAACCAGGATTTAAAACTAAGTCCATTACAGGATTTTAGAGAGCTAACGGCTAAAATCTCTGCCACCCAAAGGCACAGCAAGCTCTTTTCTATGATGGTAGGGTGATGGGAAGACTGCAGATCGGGGATCAGAAGCAAAATAGAGTTGATAATCTTGTAAGACTATTAATCGCACATATATTAACTACTTGGTTTTTTGACATTTTACACATCCTTTTGAAAATATATTAAATACTCAGCATCCAGATTTAACAGATGTTAACATTTGGCCATCTTTGCGTTTTCCTTTTATTCTTTTTTCTTTTTTCTTTTTTTTAAGAAATAAGCATCCCATACTCTTTATTCTTTCTTACTCTGTATGAAATAGGGTTCTAACTTGAAACCCCTTGAAAATAGACATCCTAATCTCAATTCTTAATATGGTAATAGCCACGAACAGCTCGATCCACATACAAGTCTAGAATCTACAACAGCGCCAGGTAGGTAGGGTTACCTAGTGTACGCATGAGGTGACAGAAGCTAGGAGAGGCAGAGTCATGTGGGATTAGAACCCAGCTCTGTCTAGTCCTGAGATTGCTCAAGGTAGTAAGTGACACCACATGTGGGATTGAAGCCGTGTCTTCAAAGTCCTTGTTCTTCGCACTAGTCTATAGTGTCCAGGAAGAATGCTGGCATCTGTCCGTTTGAACATTCAGCTTTGCTGATTCAGGCCCTATTTATTCAGTCCTTGTTGAGCATTTACTATCTGCCAGGCACGGTGCATGGAAAACACAGAGCGACCCATCAACCATCAATCAGAGAACTACAGGATTTTATAAGCCTCCTACAAACCTGTTCTGGTGCCTTCCTTTCTATAAAGCTAGGATTCACAAGTGTCTCCTTTCACAGGACTGCTCATGTTCCCCACCACCTAGTGCTGCTATTAGTACCAAGGTAAATGCTTTCTATTGTTGGATTATTAATCACCCCAAAGCCATTTGTGGTGAGAATCACATAATAAAGTTCCAAAGCCACTACCTTCAAAGCCGAGATAACTGATATGTACATATTCTACTGCTTTTTGTTACCAGAGCTAGTCTGCCAAACAGGTCTATTTAGACATCTGGTAGCAATGAGACCCATCCACTGGGTTGTCTGGAAAGTCATGTATTTTTACATTAAAAAACACAGAAAAGTACATGATAACTTTCCCAACACTAATATTGCTTCCCCTTTTCCTCTTTCATGATGGTGAGAGAACACTGGCAAATTAACTGATTTTATAAATATCTTCACCCCTCCTTTTCTAGGCACTGGCCTGGGGATATTCTAGAAGGAATAAACAAAATAGTCATGGCATTTCATTTTAGTAAGGAACAATTGGCAATAAGTAAACAAGTAAGTATATAGTATGTCTGGAGTGGAAGCAGGAAGGGCATAAATAAGGTAGGTTAAAAAAAAAAAAAAAAAACCTCTCTCTGATTAGGAAACATTGGGCAGGGCTGGCTACAGAAATGACCAGGACTAGAATGAAATGAGGGCAAGAGCCATACTTATGTCTGGAAGTGAAGTATTTCCAGCACGGAAAATAACAATTGCAAAGCCTTCGAGTCAGAGGAATGTCTGGATGTTCAAGACCAATGAAACTAGAAAGCCAGCCTAACTGCTAAGAACTAAGACCAGAGAGGCTCAGAGCCCAATCATAGAAGGCTTTGCAAGCCATGATATGATGTTAAATTTCAATAGGAAGAAATGGAGAATCATTAGCATGTGTAAATCACATGATATAATTAACAAAATTTAGGTGACATGATGTAATTAACAAAATTTAGCTGGCAGGGATAAAACATAGAAGCATTTGGGAATTCAGGAAGGGAATGTTCTAGACTCCATGTGGGTGAGCATATCTGCTTACATGGCATGTTTGACCTGGAGGACTTCCATGTACTGTGCACAGGATATTAGGGGACAACCAAGAGGCCACCCACACTAGAGGCACCCATGATGCTTTTTATTATTTTATTTATTTTAAATAATTATAATTTTAGAGATTTTTGCTATAAGGTGTGCGCACTCACCAGAGACACACACAGAGAGAAAGTGAGAAGTTATCCTCCCAGCAGGCATGGCTCTGACACAATACCTTCTCTTCCATTTTCCTCTTTAGATTTTGGGCATGCATGCACGTTTCATGCATGTGAGTTTCAAGCCGCCAGGTCTTTGACTTGAACCATGGTAGACTATGTGGGAGTCCAGCACCTTAACTACTATGCCATCTTCTGGCCCCCAAGATGCTTTTGAAAACTCAAGAATTCATGGGCCCAAGATATAATGAACTAGAATTTCTGTGGTCAGGCCTAAAGAATCTGCACTTTCAATAAGATGCTCTGGTGACTTACATGTGCAAGAATCTTGGAGAAGTCCTGTAGTCAGAGAAAGCTGTTCAGAGAAGAGAATTCTAGAACTGACCTCTAAAGGCAAGAAAGAATTTGTTCACAAAGGAAGAGCAGAGAGAAATGATGGTGAGGATAATTCAAGCGGTGGAATCATGATGAATAAATACCTGGAGAAGTAAAATAGCAGACATTTAGATTCCTGCATATAACTTGGCATAACTGGAACAATGTTTGTTTGTTCTGAGTGGTTAGCCTGTGCCAGGCGACCTCATTTCATCAGCTCAGTCACCATGAAAGGGACTATAAGGGAAATGTGGTCAGAGAAACTAAATCCAAGATTATTTGGCTGGGAACAGAAAGGCAGAATTCAAGCAATGTTATTTAAATCTGAAGCTCATGGTCTGAATTACCTGACTATGAAGATTCAAATACATTTAGGGAGACCATGGATCAGATCAGTAGGTCTTTAAATGCCTTAATGTAAGTAAGGAGTTTGAATGTTGATACAGAGCTAGAGAGAGTGGCCTTGAAAGCCAGGAGACAAGATTAGCTGTGGGTTTTAGCATCATCTCCTTAGCAGCAGGAAGATGGGTAAGAAGTCTTGCTGGACAGCATGTAGTTAAAGGCAAAGATAATGTCTTCTCTCAGCTCCTCTAGAAAACAGAGCTTGAGGGTATGGTGAAAGTGTTGCTGCCTTTTTGAGGGGCATATACCAAGGTGTTAAAAGTAAGAAATAATGTAAGAATTATAGGCTGAATATTGGTCCTTCAAAGATATCAGGTCCTAATTCCTGGGACTTATCAATACTACCTTGCAAGGAAAAGTCTTTGAAGATATGATTAAGAAATATCCTGGATCACCCAGGTGGGCCCTATACTGAATCACAAGTCTCCTTACAAGAGAGGAAGATGAGAAGTAGCCACACACAGAAGAGGAGATGGTGGTTCAACCATAAAGACAAAGACTAGAGTGAAGGAGACACCATAAAGGAATGTCAGTAGCCACCAGAAGCTACAAGAAAGGAAGAACTCACCCCTAGAGTCTCCAGAGTGCAGCCCTTCTGACACCTTTTGTCCCAGTAAAACTAATTTCAGACTTTTGGCCTCAAGAACTATGAACAAATAAATTCCATTGCTTTAAGCCACCAAGGTGGAACTTTGTTATGACAACTCTAAGAAATAGGTATGATAAGAGAGGAAAGAAAGGATAAAAGACAGTGTGATGTCTCAGTATGCTGGCCACCACCCAACAGAGAACCAGGACATGATGCAGCAGGTGGGTTGACAGGTATAGCTGTGCAACCCTAGAAACATCTCAGGAAGATATGCAAAAAGGGGCCAGCAGGTGCTGTGGTGGTTAAGGCACTGGACTCCCACACAGCTGACTGTGGTTCAAGTCCTGGACCTGGCCTGAAGATCATGTTGGACATATTGTGCATGCGTGCCCAAAATTCCAGGAGAAAAATGAAGAAGAGATTGCAGCATGGCCATCTCCCCAAGGGGTGATTTCTCACTTTCCCTGTCTCTTTCTCTCTTTTACACTGTCTCTGTCTCTCTCCTCTCCAGTGAGTACACGTACCCAATGGCAAATCTTTTTAAAAAGAAAAAAAAAAAGATATGCAAGGAAAACCCCTACTCCAGAGCAGCCAGGAAAGGAAAATGGATAAGAAGTGTATCTGCCTGATTACATCATCCAGCTCCTTGGCAACTACTCAGAAAACTGAATTCTGCATCTGTGGTGTACATTTCATGTCAGTATGAAAATGGAAGAGCTACTTCATGCTAATGGGATTCAGCATGTGGTACAAGAGATCATGCAAATCTGAGCTTTTGACTCAAGAGTCCATCTGGCCTGGAAGCTCACCAGGGTACCAGTAAAAGTGAGGGGTGAGGCAACACATTTGCCAGAAAGAACACAGTCAAGAGAACCTGAGGATTTATGTGTGACACAGGAAATGAAGATGAAATGACATATTTCAGAGATGTGTAGAAGATCAAGTCTAGAGAACATTCAAACAGTTTTTATGTCCTCAACGGTAGTTAATAACGTGAGCGTCGGAGTCTAACAGATTTGGTTTTAAATTTTATTTTTATCGCTTATTCTATATAATTTGTATGATCTCCTGAAGTCTTCACTTCTTCCCATCTGTAAAATGAAAATAAATATATGTACTTTTCAGTACAAAACACTATATACAAAGTACTTATTTCAGTGTTTGGCACATAGCACTTGATAAACCAAAAATTGGAGGGGTACTTATTGTCGTCATTATTGGATATAGTGAATGAAGCAGAGGAAAGAACTTAGGATGGCATTCAGGAGTTTGGTTTAGGCAAGTGAGAGGATATTAGGGAGAAGAAAAATCTTGACATGGGAGAAAATGAAGTGTTAGTTGGCAATTACATTGGATTGTCTGGAAAATCATGATGCATTTTTGCAAAGAAAAACAGAAAAATATGTCATGACTTTCCTGACAACCTAGTAGATAAATGAATCTTCTCAAAGCACATCTATGGTCTTGTTGACCACCCAGACCACTATGAAGAAGGACCAGCAGTTGGTGTAATGGCTATGTCACTGGACTCCCATGTAGCCAACCACGGTTCGAGTCCCAGACCTGGTGGCTTAATCTCACGCCAGGCATGTGTGTGTGTATGCCCCAAGATCTCGAGAAGAGAATGAAGGAGAAGGGATTGCGGTGTGGCCATCCACCCTGGGGGGTGATTTCTCACTTTCTGTCTGTCTATCTCTCTCTGTCTTGCTGGCGAGTGCATGCGCCCTATAGCAAAAACCTCTCAAAAAAAATGGTAAAATAGAAGGGAAAGGGACTATCCATCTCTCCATTGAGGCTCAGCTCTGTGTCAAACTAGCTCTCCACTTTGCATGTGTCATTTCATTCATCTTCACAACAATCCTGTGATTTGAGGAATGTTGCTATGCTCTACAGGAAAAGAATGTGAGGCATAGGGAACATACATGACTTTACTAAAGCCATCTAGTCATTAATTGGTAGAGCTAGGAGTGCCAATAAAGACCTCCATGATTCCAAAACCTGGGTTCCCCCTACTTCCCCATGGATCACCATATTCATCACTAGGTTTAGTTTTACACAGAATACATTTTCCAGAGCCAAGTACATTTTCTTGTATCTTCTGTTCATGTAACATATAAAGACATTCAAATCTATTTTTAAAATACTAACAACTGTCCAAACCAAGTGTGGACAATAAAACAGAGCAACTGGAATTCTCATATGCTGTTGATGGAAGAATAAGTGGAAACCATTTTAGAAAATTTCCAGGTGATATCTGTTAAAACTAAAAATTTGCCCGTTCTATAATCCATCATTTCTACTCTTGGGTTATATCCAAGAGAAATGAAGGTTTTCACTCACAAAAAAAAAAGGTATGAGAATGTTCAAACCAGCTTTGCTCATCCCAATGATTGTTCCCAATCACTAGGAATATCCTAAATGTTCTCTAGAAATATTATGGGTAAATACATTGTGAGGTAGTCCTGAAATGAACCACTACAAAGCAGTAAGAAGAATGAACTACTGACATATGAAAAAATGTGAATGAATTTTCAGACATGATGTAGAACAAATAAAATGTATGGTCCCATTTAAAGGAAGGATAGGCAAAAGTAATCTATAGTGACAGCAGTCAGAAGTACTCTTGGGGCAAAGGTGCTGACCTCAAGTTGGGCATAGGGGAGCTGTCTAGGGTGCTGAAAATATTTTGTATCTTCATAGGCCATGGTTACATAGGTGTCCCCAAATGTGAAAACTAAACTGTACACTTAAGATTTGTGTACTTTATGCTATGTAAGTGTTATCTTGATAAATTTTTAATTAAAAACATTAAGAGGGTTAATGAAATCTGGCAGCCAGTAGGCACTCAGTTGGCAACCTCTGATTAAGAATGAGTTTCATCTCAATGAAATCTGTCTCACCCTTTCATCTTCTGTGCCTCATTACATAGTAGGACTCAATAAGTATTTATGTAATCAATGAGCATATGCCCATGACAATACATGGGTCTCATCCTCAAGTTCATCCCTCCCTGTTCCTTCAGTGTACCATCAACTATGGTGGCACCAAGCTAAGGAGGTGATGGAACCCTCTCCATTCCTGACCATGCTTTCATTACAAGAAATCAACCATAAAACCAAGCAGCAGTTTTGTAGTATGACACAGCAGTATTGCTTACATTAGGCCAATTTTCCACTTATGACAGCAGTAATAGCACTAAAAGCCAATAAAAGCGGTCTGTTCGTTCAGAGATCAGCTTTTATGGCTTATTCTAAATATTATCAAGTGAATCAAGAGCCATCATTACAGTGTCTAAAAAGCCTTCATACCTTGTAAGCAAACAGTGTGACTTTGACAAATAATCATTAGCGTGCTTGTGTGAGGCCAGTACTGGGGAAAATATGTCAAATAACAGATATTTCCGTTTACATAAGTCATTAAAGTAATGTTGCTTAGTTTCAGAATAAACAAAAAGGATTTCAATGTAAAATGATATACTATCACTTTCAACAATTCCAGCATTTTTTTTTTAATTTCCAGGCAGTTGAAGAGATGGGCTGCTTTAGTTGTTCCAGCCATCTCAGTCCTAAGAACATATAAAGAAAATTCAATAAAACCGCTGTGGGCTCAGCCAATCACATAGGCTCAGCCAATATCTGCCATGCCTCGCTGAAAGTAAGCTTCAATAATTCCAGTTCCACCAATTTCAAATTTGGTGATTATTCAATGATGCCATACTAAAAAAAATTACTTGTTTATAAGAGATTCTTTAAGAAAAAAATAATAAATCCAGTGAATACCAAGACATGTTTATCTCATTAATGTGAGGCTTTTCATTGATTACAATTGAGAACATAAACTTTCTGGAGTATAATTTGATGAAATTACAACGTATCAGAACAAGGGGTTGGCAATTTTTTGTGTGTGCAATGGGGAAGACAGTAAATATTTTTGCCTTTGCAGGCCCAAAAGTCTCTGTCACTATAATCTGTCAGTAAAGTGTGAGGTCACTGACAATATATAAATCAATGGGCATGGCTGTGTTTCAATGAAACACATTAAAAAAAAAAAAAAAGGCAGTAGGCTGCAATTGGTCCATGAACCATAGTTTACCAATCTCTGCACTATACTCTTTTTTTTTCTTTTTTTTTTCTTTTTTTATTGACAGTGGGCATGTGAGCTCACTAGAAAGAAAGAGAAAAAGCATTCCCCAACTGGGCATGGTCACATCACACTACTTCCACCATTCTTCCCATCAGGATTTTGGGCATGCATGCACACATGCCAAGTTCTTAGTTTAGTTTTGTTCTTAATTTTGCTATCAGGTACAGGAACTAACCAGAGACAGCTAGACAGAGAGAGAAATTGAGAAAGCACCCCTCGGGCAGCAGCGGTGTCCACTCTGCAATTCCTTTTCCATTCTCCTCTCAGGACTTTGAGCATGCATACACATGTGCCTGGTATGTATTTCAAGATGTCAGGTCCGAAACTGAAATTGGGCAGTTGGCCATACGGAATCCAGCTACCTTTACTGCCACACACTGAGCCTACTGCCTGGTGTCTTTCTAGCTACTGGGGATGGGACTCAAACTGCCATCAGCCAGGTAGGATCTGACTTTTTACTGAACACAGTGCCCTGCAGGAGATGATTATGAGACCCATGAGAAGAGGACTATACTTTATTTACTATAGCTTCATAAATATTAAATAAACACAATTACTTTCGCATGTACATTTTTTATTTATTCACTTCTTCCTTGAGTTAGAGAGACAGACAGAAAGAGAGAGACACCAACTTCAACAAGATCCCCTATGCAGCCATCTATCCCCAGGCCCAGCCAGCCCTGGGTCATGGCCACATGAGGGCCGCCTGCACTCAGGGAAGTCACTGGATGTGAACCTGAAACCCTTCCTTGCGGGTCAGCCTGACAGAGCCTTTCATTTGACCCCTGCCCCATAGCCTGGCTCCTGAATAAAAAAGTTGATATAACTTATTGGCTGGTCACTTCTAGGCATTATCCTAATAAAATAACCAGAGATTAACGTAAATATTTTACCATGGGTACTTACCATGATATTTATTTGTAATAGGAAGATGATAGATGCAACATCAATGCCCCCAAACAGAGAAAGAAATGAAGAAAATGCATTCATTTACAAGATGGAATATTATGCAGTAATTAGAAACAATGATATGTAATACTGAAAGAATACTAATTATGCTTTTTGAATATCTTCAAATACATTGAGCAAGTATCAACCACAGTACTTCCTGGTGGCCCCATGACCTGTATTCTTAACCACCGTGAATACTATTTGGAAGCAAAATATATAAAATGGGCAACAGTTTATTATCAACTTTTTTGTAAGTTTAAATTTCTAACATTTGTATAATTAGGCAGTCCGTGAGAAAAACGAGGTACTTCTTATAACTATACAAATTTTTGTTTGAGACAGGGGGAAAGCAGGTGGCAGAGTGGTTAAGGTACTGAACTCCCATTTAACAGACCACTGCTCAAGTCCCAGACCTCGTGGCTTGAAAATCATGCCAGGCAGGGACCAGCAGTTAGCATAATGGCTATGTTGCTGGACCCCCACATAGTCGACTGCTGTTCGAGTCCCAGATCCAGTGGCTTAAAACTCACACCAGGCGCATGTGCGTGCATGCCCAAGATCCCTAGAGGAGAACGGAGGAGAAGGGATTGCAGCGTGGCCATTCCCCCTGGGGGGTGATTTCTCACTTTCTGTCTCTCTGTCTCTCTGTCTGTCTGGCAAGTGCACGTGCCCTATAGCAAAAAACTCTCCAAAAAAAGAAAAATTCATGCCAGGCATGTGTGCATGTATGCCCAAATTCCCAAGAGGAGACTGGAGGAGAAGGGATTATAGTGTGGCTAGCCTCCCTGTGGGATGATTTCTCAATTTCCCTCCCTTTCTCTCTCTCTCTTTCTCTTTCTTTCTCTCTCTCTGTCGTTCTCTCTCTTTCTCTTTCTCTTTCTCTTTCTTTTTCTCTTTTTGTAGAGGTAAGTAGTTCCTCTTTTAAGTTTATTTATTTATTTCTTCCACAACTAAGGGTGTTACTGGGGAGGAAGGAGAAGAGAGAGACCAACAGACAGGCAGTATTCCCAGCATGGTCTTTATATTTCAATATACTCCTAGCCCCGGCCAGCTTCAATCAGGCAAGTTCATGCCTCGCACTCAGGGGGTCTCTCTAAACTTGAACCAGGAATCTTGCCATGTGGAATTGCTTCACAGAGCATTGCACTTTATTGCTGCATCACCATCTGGCCCCAAGAGGTACCTTATTCTGTAGTTTACTTTCAAAGACAAGGTACTGAGAATCTCCATTCTCTCAGAGAAATAATTTGAAACTGTAATGCATTTTATTCGCCCTGCTTTCATGACTCATTTTGCAAAACTGGCAAAGGTGTTTGAAGGAACTAATCCAGAGTTTACAGGAAAAGTAGTAGGACTTTGGGGTTTTAAAGTAAAACCTCTAACAATACCTAATAATTTTTTATAACATTTGAATACATATTTAATTTTGAGGCTGCTTACTAAGTTACTTTAACATTAATTGTTTGGAAAAATACTTTTAAAGTATATCTTATAACAATGAATTGATGAACAACGTCATTAAAGAAATTATGTGTTGGGGCCAGCAGGTGACATGGTGGTTAAGGTGCTTGGTCCTTATACTGCCTACTGTAGTTTGAGTCCTGAACTGATGCCCTGAAAAATCACACCAGGTGTGTGTGTGTGTGTGCGCTCAAAATCCTGAGAGGAAAATGGAGAAGAGATTGTGGTGTGGCCCTCCCCCCGGGGAGTGGTTTCTCACTTCCTTGTGTCTGTCTCTCTCCAGCAAGCTCATGTGCCCTTTAGCAGAACCTAGAACACACACACACACACACACACACACACACACACACACACACCAGCGCTCATTTGGGTCAGATACTTAACCATATTTCAAAAGAGTTCAGTTTATTTTATTGACTATAATGACTCTAAACCTTGTTTCATAAGTGATAGTTTATCTGCAGTTAAAACACCAAAATACTGGGCTGCCAGATGGTATAGCAGTTACGTCACTGGACTCCCACATGGACGACCACAGTTAAGAGTCCCAGATCCGATGACTTCAAACTCACACCAGGCACATGTGCATGCATGCCCAAGATTACAGAAGGAGAACCAAGGAGAAGGGATTATGGAGTGGCCATCCCTCCCCCCCGGGGGGTGATTTCCCATTTTCTATCTCTCTGTCTCTTCAGTGAGCGTAGGCACTCTATAGCAAAAATCTCTCCCAAAAAGAGGCATCAAAATATTATAATCTGAATTGCCTAGTTGAACTTCCTGAGATTATGAAAAATACTAGCTTGCCCTTTCTCTGTACACCCACCTGTCCACACACAGAGGAATGTACAACTCCACATGATTTCCTAAAGAGTTTTTAGCAAGTGTACATGCATACATATACATATATGTGCACACACACACACAGCTACAGCTTGGTTGTTTTTTTAAATTTTATTTATTTTATTATTATCATCTTCCAGTTTGACCAGAGATTGATAGAGTGAGAGACTGAGAGAGAGAGAGAAATTAAGAAAGCAAGCCACCAGGTCTAGGACTCCATGTGGGAGTCCAATGCCTTAAGCTCCACACTACCTGCTGGCCCCTGACTTAGTTTTGTTTAGATTTATAGCAACAAAAGGTTATTTATTTCCTTCAAGAAAGAGGAAAAGAGAGAACTAGAAAATATCAACAGAATCTTCACGTCATGATCCTCCCCACAGCCCTTCAGCCAGCCAGGATCATGGTACACCTGCACCCAGTGAGCTCAGGCAGACCCAGGACACAAACCTGAGTCTTCCCATATGGCCTCCAGCACTGTACAGCAGCGCCCCTACTGCTTGCACCACTGTGGCTGTGCCAACACCTTGTTCTTGAAAGGCCAATAAATTTTGGCATCAGAAACAAATTGTGGACCTCACTGTACATTTGACAAGAAGACAAAGTTGGAAAAGATATTCTCTTAAAACAGATTGATTAGTAATGGCTGCCATTGACACAGGACCTCCATACCTTGCCTTTTTCTCCTCTGACACTATCAAAATACACTTTGAAACCAAAAACAAGCCTGGCATTTCTTTGAAAAAGAAATAACTTAGACCTTTCACTAGGATTGACCTTTTCCCAATTAGGCGATATTACTGTATTATCTGGAATTTAGTTTCAGGCAGGGTTTTCTGGACTATCTCCTGGGTGATGCCGATGATCCCCAAATACTCTTGGCAAGAAACAATTCTGTGATCTCATCCTGAAGCTTTTAAGACTTCCCTTTGGATTAAAGGTCTTAGCATCTCATTTTTAAGAAGAAAAAAAGAGGTGATAAGTACTATATAAACACATATTGTCTTTAGAGTAATCTTCAGAGAAACTGTGGAGACGAGTAAGTTTTAATGAACTAGCTGGGCTTAGCACACTTGTTATTCCACCTCTGGGGACAAACACTCACATCTGCATGAGCCGCAAGCATACTTTCAAGTCTCTGATCACTGGGGTAAACCTGAGATTTGGCAGTCCTCTTAGGATCCTATTCATCTTCCTCACACAAGCAGCCTTTCTCAGACAAAACTCGGGGCTCTTGCTGGACTTCTCTGGCAACAGGTAGGCAAGAGCGTGAGAAGAATATCTGGAGGTGGAGCAAGAAGGGAAGACACTATGTGACCTGGACTGAGGCCGAAACGGTGCCAATTAGAGGACAACTGGCCATGAAGGATTCTTCAGAGAGCTTTTGCTGGTTGCTAGTTGGCTCGTAAGTTTTTTGTCTTAGTAATTTCCTCTGATCTCTTTCCCATTTCTTTTCCTTCCCAAAATCTTGCCAAAAGAAAATTCTCTCTCAGTAACCTGGGAAATATTCATTTAAGCTTTTCACTGGGATCTTGGAGGAAAACAGGGAATCCAGAAGAATGATAATAGGGTCTGACCATTCCAGCTATGCTACACAGTCTAGCTGAACTCAAAATTTAAAATGTGCTAAAAGGTTTTGTTTATTTTGCTATAGGGCTTGTGAGCTAGTTGGGGAAAGACAGAGGGTGAGACAGAGAGAAAGAGACAGAGAGAGAAATGAGAAATCACCCACAGGGGGATGGCCACACTGCAAATAACTTCTCTTCCAATCTCTTCTGGGGGTTTCAGGCACACATGCACACAAGCCTTGCATGGTTTTCAAGCCCCTGGGTTTGGAACTCGAACCACACTGTTGGCCACGTGAGATCCCATGTGGTAACCTCCACGACATCTGCTGGTCAGTTTTTTATAAAATTTAAACATACACTTACCATTGACCCAGCAGTTCCACTCCTAGGCATTTACACAAGAGAAATGAAGGCATACATCTACATAAAGACCTGCACAGGAATGTTTCTAGCAACTTTATTCCTATTAGCTACACACAGGAAACACCCGCGTGTCCATCAGAGGAGTATAGGTCAACAGACTGAGGTTTGTTCAAACAACGGACCATGTACGCCTCAGCATCACAAATAAAAGCACTCAGCAACATGGATGAGTCCTAAACACATTAGCCTGAGCGAAAGAAGTCAGACATGAAAAAGAACAAACTATGAAAACCTACAAAAGGCTAAGGGTGTGGCCTGGGACTGGCTGGTGGGGATGCAGTGACTGCAAAGGAACAGGACGGCATGTTCTGGAGACAGGAATGTTCTGCTCCTGGATTGTGGTGGTGGTTTACATTTGCCAAGACCCCACAGCACATTGAGAATGGATACATTTTTATGTATGTCAGGTGGACAAAATAAACGTACTGAGTAGCTAATGGCTTGTAATGTACTGTCCTTAATCCTTAAGCAGTGTGTTTGTAGCACTGCAATGCTGGCTACTGTGATTCAGGACTAGGTGTCACTCTTTAGTGCCTTCTCACAGGGTAATGTGGTCTTGGTGACTCTACATAGAGATGCTGTGACTAAGGCTCAGATCTGCCCCTTCCTCTCTCTGAGATCTCTTTAGGTGAGTCAGTCACTCACCTGAGTCTCAGTTTTCTCGCCTGTAAGATGAAGGTAATAGAGCAGAAAGTATTTGCAAACTGGTAGGCCATTTGGTCAACATTGGTAAGGCCAGGGAAATGTTTGTGAAATATATGAATTTATTACCATTTAAAAGTGAGAAACTTTTCATAAGACATTCCAGACTTATGGCTGCTGTAGAAAAACAGTATCTGGGACCAGGAGATGGCATGGTGGTTAAGGCACTGGACTCCCACATAGCCAACCACAGTTCGAGTCCGGACCCAGGACCTGAAACTCACACTGGGTGCACGTGTGTGCCCAAAATCCCAAGAGGAAAATAGATTGCAGTATGACCATCCTCTTGGGGGTAATTTTTCACTTTCTGTCTCTTCTGCAAGCATATGTACCATACTGCAAGAATCTCTCTCTTTTCTCTAAAAAAATAAAAAGGAAAAAGAAACAAACATCTGAATCCTGAATCTGTATCCCAAACCCCAAATACTAGCAATTAGCTTGAAGGGATAAGCCACAATTTCATTTATCCATGTGTAACATTCTAGTTTGCCTTTGCCTTGGCTCCTACTAGGCCCTTTCCATCATTCACATCCCTGCCTATTCCCTAGCCCTGGTCATTTTAACTTTCCAAACCCTAAGCCAGGTCAATGTTGAATAACTGGGATCCTCAAATATATCAACTTCTCAGCTTTGATAAATTGCCTATGAACTAACTTTAGGAATAAAATGTTAATGTATTAGAAATTGGTCTCGAGAAGTCACTCACTCATGTGTATAAATAGAGAGAGCATTGACAAGCCGTGAGATGCCAGCCAGCCTCTACAAACACTGGATGAGTACTGAGGAAGCAGCTATGTCAGTAGTAGGAAAATTTTCAGTAATTTAAGTAGCCCAGGAACTGCAATATGATAGTCAGCTACTACTAATCAGAGAATGAGTGAATGAAACACTAAACCTAGCCCCTAAACAGATCTTGTATTTATATAGGGTTGGTCTGCTTTTTTCTTTTTCTTTTTCTTTTTTTTTCCTTAAATTTTAATACTGGAAGGCTGACAGGTGGCAGGATGGTTAAGACACTGGTCTCCCACATGGCTGACCACGGTTTGGGTCCTAGATCTGGTGGCTTGGCTTCTCACTTTCTGTCTCTCTCTCTCTCTGCATTTATCTGGTCAAAATAAAAAAAAAAACAATAAATAAATAAAATTTAATAAATAAATTTAATATTTTAATACTGAGGCCAGCAGTGGCATGGGGGGTTAAGGTACTGGACGCCCAAGTGTCCAACCACAGTTCAAGTCCTGTATCCAGCAGACTGAAACACGCTAGGTATGTGTGTGCATGTGTGCTCAAAATCCTAAAAGGAGAATGGAGGAGAAGGGACTGCACCATAGTCATCCCCACTGGGGGGGAGGGGTTTTCTCGCTTTCTGTCTGTCTTTCCCTGTCCCTCTGGTGAACACATGCACCCTACAGCTGGCCCAAGAATATTACATTTTTAAGTTTATACTTGACTCGTACTTTAAGTTTAGATAATTTAGTATTATTGCTGCCTTTCTTTTCAAAATATTTCATAATTTTGTTTTGATTTCTCCTTTGTCCTAGTAGCAATTTGGAGAATAATAGTTAAACTTTCAACTGACTAGACATTTCTTTTTAAAATTGTTGTCATTAATTTCTAGTTTTATATCACTGTAGTAAAATGTGGAAGGTACATTTTCAGTTTCTTGGAATTTAAGAATATTTTCTTATGTTCTCATATACAATAGGTATTGGGTCATTGGAAAAGTCATGATGCATTTTCGCATAGAAAAATATGTTATGACTTTTCTGATGACCTAATAGTTAACTATCAATTTTAGTGAATATGGAATGTGGATAGTCCTAGTAAATATTCTACAGATATTAGAAAAGATCATGTATATTCTGATATAATTCAGCCTTATAAATTATACTATTCTAATTTTTCTTATTTAGATAGTAGTACACATGCTTTTTTAACTTTTGACAGATAAATGGATATTAAGACCTTCTACACAATAATATTTTTCTCAATTTCTATTTATCTTTAATCTTTGTAATATGCAAGAAGCCTTAGTCTTCTGGTTCAAAGGAGAGTTCTGTTTTAATTGCTCATTGTTTATTATTAATAATGGACAGGCATAATCTATGTGTGTGCCAGGAAAAAAAAAACTCATAAACTGAGATTTTAACAAATCTATTGATACTAGATATTTCACAGTAATACTTTTATTTCTTTGTAAATGAAACCAGCAAATGATTTTAAATAAAGTGGATACTTCATTGGGGTAATTTTCTAAAGGATTTGCCTTTATTTTATAAAGCTTTTTTAAAAAATCAGCTGCAAAAACAAGAGGATACTGAAATTTAATGGTTTGAAAAAAAGGACATGTTGGAGTCAGCATATGGTGTAGTGGTTATGTCACTGGACACCCACATGGCTGACCATGGTTCAAGTCCTGGACTGGGTTGTTTGAAACTCATGCTAGGTGCATGTGCATGTATGCCCAAGAGTACAATTGAGGAGAAGGTACTGTTGCATGGCCTTCCTCCCAGGGGGTGATTTCTGATTTCTCACTTTCCTTCTCACTGTCTCTGTCTGCATCTCTCTCTCTCTCTCTCTCTCTCTCTCTCTTTTTCTCTCTCTCTCTCTGGTGAGCCCTAGGCAAAAAAAAAGGGGGGGGAGAAAAAGGACATATCATTAAATATTGTCCAAATTTGCATAATTTACAATACTAAGAGTAAACTCTAACATAGTCTGTAGACTTTGGATGACTGCGTGTTAATGTAGGTTCAGAGACTGTAACAAATGCGACACCTTGGTGGGATGCTGATAATGGGGGTGGGGACTAAGAAGAGGGTATACAGGAAATCTCTGTATCTTCCTCTCTATTTTGCCATAAGCCTAAAACTACTCTAAAAACGTTAAGTCCTGGGCCAGCAGGTGGCATAGAGGTTAAGGTGCTGGATCCCACATGGCTGGCTGAGCAGTTCAAGTACTAGACCTGGTGGCTTGAGAATCACTCCAGGCATATTCATAGTCATGCCCAAAACCCTAAGACTGGAGAAGGGATTGAGGCATGATTGTCCTCCCTGGAGAATAATGTCTCATCTCTCTCTCTCTCTACACACACACACACACATACACACATATATATATATATGTATATTTATAAATAAATAAAGTCCTTCAAACAGAAAGAGAGAGAAAGAGAAAGAAAATTAAAAGGGAAAGGAAAAGAAAGGAAGCTAGGAAATCTGAGCCTTGGCTCAAATTCCCAAGTCCACTTTTCAGAAGGTGAATTAGTCCTCTAAATAGACTAGTGCTTATATCATATTCACCTTTTTTTTTAACAGAACTAGTCTCCTAAGGATAACTCATCTCACCTGGTGAGGGTCCCTTATAGTAAACTGAATGTCGTATAGCTACCATCAAAATACTATCTGTTTGTTTTTTCATGTTGTTTTATTTTTTGGAGAGCTTTTTGCTTTAGGGTGTGTATGCTTTCTGGAGAGACAGAGAGAGACAGAAAGCAAGAAATCACCCCTCCATGCCACAATCCCTTTTCTTCCATTCTCCTCCCTGGGATCTCAGGCACACACGCATGCACACCCAGCATGAGTTTTAAACCATCAGGTCCAGGACTCAAACTGTGGTTGGCCATGTGGGAGTCCAGCAACGTAACGGCTATGCCATTTGCTGGTTTCTCAAAATACTATTTCTAAAAGATCTGTATTAGAGAGTAGAGTTCATGACCCTATATGGTTAGGGCCTATGGAAAACTTTATACCTAGGCCACGTTATTTTAGAACATAATAGAAAGCCTTCACAAAACTAAGATTTATTCATCAATTTTTTATTTTCCTTCAGTCCTTGGTGAAAATGAGGCGTCCTTCTAAGAAATAAGGAAGAATTAAGTCTAAAACCATCATATCACTAGAGAAAAATTATAAAAATAGAAGCTTGATATCCCTGCTCCCCTCCTCTTGCTCTGCCCTCAGCCCCAAGTAGCAATTCTGGGGGGTGAGCCAATTTAATTCATTGACATGACGTTGCTCAGAGGAAACTATGCTTAGATAAAGAAAACTATAAGAAGCTAATTGTTGGCAGTGTTTGGCCAAGCATGTCCATATAAGAAGGCTTTTCAGTCAACAAAGTTCTAATAATCTGAGTCTTTTGCCATGTCATTGCCTCTAGGAGTGATAGATACATTTGATCAGTTCCCAAACCTCCACCTTTACGGCTTTTGCTGTATTTGTGTACCATCTGGACTGATATTACTAATTTGCTTTAAAACCAATTTACATTTGAAAAATTAAATACATTTAAAAAGTAAATTATATATCTCTGTGCGAAGTAGGAAAGCAAAGCAAATACAACTGCTGAAAATGTGTTGACATTTCATGATTACAGTTTGATCAAAACAGTTTTCAAATTTTATAAATAAACAATTTGACAGGGCTGACCCTATAATGCAGTGGTTAAATGTGGCATATATGGGGGAGGTTCCTGCATGGCTGACAGTGGTTTGAATCCTGGCCCCTACACCTTGAAAAACATGCCATGTTGAGGGCCAGCATGTGGTGTAGCACAGATAATTAAGGCGCTGGACTCCCACATGGTCAACCTCAGTTCAAGCCCCAGACCCAGTGGCTTGAAACTATGTTGTGCATGTGTGTGTGTGAGTGTTCCCAAATCCTGGGAGAATGGAGGAGAAGGGGTTATGGTGGGGCCATCCTCCTTCCCACCCAGGGGGGATGATTTCTTGCTTTCTGTCTCTGCCTTTTTGGCAAGCACATGTGCCCCAAAAACATCTCTCAAAAAGAAAAAGGAAAAGAAAACATGCCATACACATATGCATGAGTACCCAGAATCCTAAGGAGATAGAGATATGGAGGAAAAGGATTATGGTGGACCACACCCTGTTTATGATCATTCTCACTCTCTCTGTCTCTCTCTCTCTGGTGAATGCATGTGCTCTCTGCAACTAAAAAATGTTTGATATGAGACATGAACAATTCAATATAAGTAATAATAGATAAAATCAATTCACAAATATCCATAGTTAAAAATAAGTTCCTTCTGCAATGAAAAGAACAAAATGTTTACAAATATTTTGTAATAAAGTGACATTCTGTTTAATGCTACTAACCAAATAATGAAAAATATTTTGGTTTAGTAGACTGTTAATTCATAAAACAGTCAAAGAGGGCTTGCCTCATGGCCTAGTGGTTTAAGGGAGCCAGATTCAGCATGGCCAGCCGTGTTTCAAATCTTGGACCAGGTGGCTTGAATTATGACTAAAATCAGACAGGATGGAGAGAGAGAGAGAGAAGGGACTGTGGTGTGACCATGCCCCACTGAGGGGTAGGTGCTTTCTCTCTCTATCTGGCCTCTGTCTGTTTCTGGTGAGCTCATGTACCCTCTCACAATTAAAAGAGAAAGAAAGAAAGTAAATAAATGAAGATAGTCAAAGAGATTTTTGAATTGTCTCTTTCTTCTGAAAATGTCAACTTATTTGGTAAGGTCCAGAGGACATTGTGGAAAAATGAGTCCAAGATATGCTTAAGGCCATGTAATGTATAACAATTATTGTAATTTAAGAGCTGTGCTCTAATTTCTGCTCTCAGCTGAATCATATTTCAAGGTTATACTTCCTCTCAAGTCTTTCCAAAGGTATTAGTCTCAACCTCGTGAGCCAATGAGTCAGATAAGGGGCCCTCAGTTACAGGGATCCAGGAACTGGCTTCCTTTCCAGTGATCTCTACTCTTGATAGCCCAACCTCAATCTTAAAGTCCTAAAATGGCTGGAAAAATTCATTCATAAGCTGTGCATATTCAAATGTATATAAAGGGTTTATGGAGGTGGTATAGGAAGGAGTGAGGTTCATCAAGCCTCAAAGTTAGAAGAGATTCCTGGGCAACCAGCAGATGGCATAATGGTTACGTTGCTCGACTCCCATTTAATCCACCATGGTTTGAGTCCTGAACCTGGCAGCTTACAACTTACACTGGGCACATGTGTGTGCATGCCCAAAATCCTGAGAGAATAAAGGAGAAGGAATTGTGGCATAGCCATCCTGTGGTGATTTATTTCTTGCCTTCTGTCTCTCTGTCTTTCCAGTGAGCACACGCACTCTATAGCAAAAATCTCTCTTTAAAAAAAAAAAAAAAAAAAAAAAAAAGATTCCTTGATGTCTTATTATCTTTTCCCTGTTCACATCTGCTCCAAACTGATGTCTTACATGTTCTTCTCGATAATTAATGAAAAGACTTATCAATATTTCAAAGAACATTTCATTAAGTTAGTTTACTTGCCTTCATCTGACTAATTCTCACTAATCTATTTCACAACTAAAACATGACTTTTCCAGAAATCCTCACCTCAACCCTAGCCTACTTTTTATTTTTTTTTTTTTTTTTGGAGAGATTTTCACTGTAGGGTGCGGGCGCTCGCCAGACAGACAGAGAGAGACATAGAGACAGAAAGCGAGAAATCACCCCCCAGGGGGGATGGTCACGCCACAATCCCTTCTCCTCCATTCTCCTCTCGGGATCTTGGGCATGCACACACACGTGCCCGGCGTGAGTTTCAAGCCACCGGGTCCGGGACACGAACCGCGGTCGACTACGTGGGAGTCCAGCGACATAGCCATTACGCTAACTACTGGTTCCCAACCCTAGCCTACTTTTTATTTCCCCTACACACACACACCCAAGAGTTCTCATAGCTCCCTGTATCTGCCCTATCACTGCTATTACTCCCTGTTTAATATTTGCCCAAGAATTCTGTTATCATTGGATTGCAACTGTCTTCTTTGATGTATTTAGCAAAGTGAGTCTTTAGCAAAGTAAATGGCATATTTTAGGAGCTCAATAAATATTTGTTGATTTGATAAATGACTCAGTCTACGGCCAGATGCCAGCAACTATCTGATTCAGCTAACTCACTTTGTTTAAATTCCCGACTCACCAACAAGTCCTCAGGTTAGGTCTCCTATAGGGAGATGATGTGCTGCCCATGCAGACTCAGGCACATTGATCCCTGTGATTATTTTGTAAATTAGCAAAATCATATTCAGCTTTGAGACATGTATCTGATGAGCTTGGTTGTTGTTAGTTGGGCCCTGACAAAATAAATTTACTCTTAGAAGATTACAGAAAAGCAAATTTCTAAGTACATAGAAATGATGAAATTCTATATTCTGAAGAACCACTGAACTATGCTTGACTAAGGAGACAGCTGAGAACACCAAGGCCTTTTCAAGGTCAAGGGAGGTCAGGGAATGCTGAAGCCATCACCATTACCAGGTTTTTCTTAGGCAATTTGTACATTTTTTTTTTTAAATGAGGAAGTGCAAATTTCATGCTACTTTTAAATATTTATATTTTTAATCGTCTAAAATGTAATGCTTTATGCAAAAGCATAAAATGCAAAGTGATTATGCTAGCCGCTGGTAATTATATTGGGTCTTCAGAAAAGTCATGACATGATTTTCTATGCAAAAATGCATCATGACTTTCCCAACGACTCAATAGATTTTTAAAACAATAATAATAATAATTTATAGTGAATATACTGCTTTTAGTCATGATGAAGTAAGAGGACCTCAATCATTGTTTCACCATTAATTTTTTTAAAACTGGATAAAAATATTAAATGAATATTTTAGACATTTTATGACAGGAATTACAGGAGTGTGATCCCTGAGAGAAAGGGGAAAAACAAAGAAAATTACTAGGAGTAATGTCTGGAGTGTGGCATAGCAACAGGAACCCGAACGAAGCTAGGCATGAGATTGAAGCCTCAGGAGGACAAAGAAGATAGACTTTGCAGGACAGAAAACCTGAAAGGAGAAAGCTATAAATTTCAAAACTTTGCATGGGGGTCCCTAGGAGTGTTTTACAGAATACCATCTATACCTGTAGGGTAAAATCCCATGATGATAGAAATATATGGAAATGATCAGACATTTATAAGCCAAGCATTTTCCAGAGATATTCATGACTGAGAACTACTTGAATTCCCACAAGTCAGAGTGGAGGAAGCTCTGTGAATATGCAGGCATTCAGGAGAAATTTCAGAACAGTTCTAACTTAGAAAAAGGGCTAAATTTCGGACCAGCAGCTGGCATAATGGCTATGTCACTGGATTCCCATGTAGTTGATCGTGGTTTGAGTCCCAGACCCAGTGGCTTAAACTCACGCCAGGTACATGTGCATGCATGCTCAAAATCCTGAGAGGAGAATGGAGGAGAAGGGATTGTGGCATAGTCATCCCCCTTGGGTGGGGGGGTGATTTCTCACTTTCTGTCTCTCTGTCTCTTTCTTTCTGGCAAGTGCATGCGTCCTATAACAAAAACTTCTCCAAAAAAAAGGGGGCTAAATTCGTTCTAGAGTAAATATTACTACAGACTAATCCTAAAAGACCCTTAAAATAAATCTTAAAAGAGAATTAGGCTGACCACAACTAATTGTCACTAGAACAAAGTTTAACAACATTAAAGGAATAATAATTTTAAAAATATCAGCACTCAATAACATAACATTTGCAATGCCTATAATAAAATTAAAAAGTACTAAACATAAAAGAAAAATGACTTCATAATCAGAAGGAAAATATCAGTTGATTAAAAATAAAGCCATAAATGAGAAACATGGTGGCATTTCTTCCAAGGGAATCAAAATAACAATACTAAATCTATGCTACATGCCCAAAGATATAAAGGAGAAGACAAACATAATAAGGAGAAAGATTAATTTCATAGAAATAAAATTTTTAGAGAAATGCAATATCTAAAATTAAAATTTTCCTAGATAGTATTAACAGTAGATTAGACATGACAGAATATAAAAGCAGTGAGGGCCCATCTCACGGCCTAGTGGTTAAGAAAGCTAGATCCCAAATAGCTGACAATGTGGTTTGAATCCCAGCCCCAGCTTCAGAAACAAAATGGCTGCATGCATATTTAGCTGCCCAAAGTTCAGACAGGATGGAGAAATAGAAGAAATAGTGATGTTACCATGCCCCATTGAGGGTGCTTTCTCTTTCTCTGTCTCTGTCTCTGTCTCTCTCTCTCTGGCTAGCACACATGCCCTCTAATAAAAATTTTAAAAAGAAGCATTGTACGTAAATATATAGCAACAGAAACTATTCAAAGGAAGGAACAGAGAAACAAATATTTATTTAAAATGGCCTTATTGATTTGTAGGACAGTATCAAGCAGTCTAACGTAAGTACAACTGGAGTTATAGGGAGAGAAGAGAGAGAGAACACAAAAAAAATATTTGAAGAAATAACAACTAAAGAGCTTCACATTTTATGAAAATTCTCAACTCCTAGATTCATGAATCTCAAATAATCCCAATCACAAAATTGTAGTCTATGTACAAATCCAGTTATGTGAACTAAGAGTAAGATTTCAGAGTAAATAACTACTTGTTTTGAACCTGGCAGCATATTGCTGTGTATATTAAATACCACTTCATTTGGAAATAACTTTACAGTGATTTTTGACAGTAAATAAAGCCCAAGTGAAATGGCCTTTCAGATCACTTCCAGGTCAACACCCCCATGATAAACACAGAACAGCTCTTCATTTTCTATAACTGACCTCATTTCATTTCCACAGGAAGAACTTGATTAAGAATGTTTCTCCATCTTTTAAAGAACATTTTATTGAAGTCATTGTCCATTATATTTTTCTCAGCAAAACTTATTTGATCAGATGGGATTCATAACAGTGCATCACTTTCCATTTTGCCTTGGCTCCTAGGAAATTCAGTGTTAAAGAGTGTTCTAAATCCCAGTGCTTCTTTCCAGTTCAACATTATTGGCATTATTATTTTCTCATTCGTAGCCTTTCCTCATATGGCTTTTGTTCTTTCACCTATATCTGATGATTCTACTGAAGTTATAAATTGTCGAAAGTGAGAAAAGCCCATACGGGATGTTGGGGGAAACAAGAGAGACCACAACAGTAGCAAAGTAAGGAAGAGTCACCAGTCACGGCCACCCCCAGTGCTGCATCTGGAGAGAAGAGCTGTATAGAGAGGGTAGTCTCACAGAAGCTGTACACTTTTTATTTTTTTGGAGAGGTTTTTGCTATAGGGCGCGTGAGCTTGCCAGACAGACAGAGAAAAAGACAGAGAGATAGAAAGTGAGAAATCCCCCCCCAGGGGGGATGGCTACACTGCAATCCCTTCTCTTCCATTCTCCTCTCAGGATCTTGGGCATGCATGCACATGCGCCCAGCGTGAGTTTTAAGCCACCAGGTCCGGGACGCGAACCTTGGTCGACTATGGGGGAGTCCAGCGACATAGCCATTATGCTAACTGCTGGTCCCAGAAGCTGCACACTTTTAGGAATTGAAGCTACCACCTGTGAATCTGAAAAGAAAGATTAGCAAGTAAATAAAATATCCAGACCTTCCTCTCCTCTCACCCTCTGATCTTATGACAGGGACTCCTTGACCTTGGTTTACCACAATCAGAAATGAGAGTGAAGGGAGCTGTTATGAGTTGAATTTGAACTGTGTACCCTCCCAAAGATATGATGGTATCCTAAACACCAGGAATGTGACATTATCAGGAAATTAGGTTGACGCAGATCTAATTGGCAAAGTTTTAATGAGATTGTATTGGAGTAGAGTGGGCCCCTAAATTCAGGATGACAGGTGTCCTTATGAGAGGATGGCAATATGAAGACAGAGGTACACAAGGGAAAAGCCATATGACAATAATGCGGAGACTGGAGTTAGGCAGTTGCTACCCAAGGAATGCCAAAGATTGCCAGCAACAAGTAGAAGTTAGGAAGATAGGTACCAGCAGATGGCGTAATGCTTATGTCACTGGACTCCCATGTAGTCCCCTAAAGTTTGAGTCTTGGACCTGCAGCTTAAAACTTGCGAAGCATGCATGTGGGTATGTGCATGCCCAAAGTCCCGAGAGGAGAATGGAGGAGAAGGGATTGTGCCATGGCTATCCCTGGGGGGGAGGGGGAGGCGAGGGGGGAGTGTCTTACTTTCTGTCTTTCTGGCGAGTGCACACACCCTAGAGCAAAAATCTTTAAAAAAAAAAAAAGAAGTTAGGAAGATAAACGGGGTTTGCAAGGGACCATGCTCCACTGACACCTCAGTTTCATACTTTTAGCCTCAGAGTTGTAAGACACTAATTTTCAGTTATTTTATATCACCTATCTTGTTACAGGTGGCACAGCAGCCCCTAGAAACTAATATCAGAGCCCACTGATAAATCTATACACATTGGACTTTCAGAAATTATTGGGAGAGAACAGACAGTGAATTCAGAAGAGGAGAAAAGGAAAGAAAGAAAGAAAGAAAGAAAGAAAGAAAGAAAGAAAGGAAGGAAGGAA
>NW_006160205.1:73939-114338 GCF_000334495.1 Tupaia belangeri chinensis
AAGGAAGGAAGGAAGGAAGGAAGGAAGGAAGGAAGGAAGGAAGGAAGGAAGGAAGGAAGAGGGCAAGGGCAAGGGCAGGAAGGAAGGGAGGGAGGAAAGGAAAGGAAAGGAAAGGGCTTAGAAGTAATCTAGAAAGCCTTACATTGGTCTAGTTTCTTAAGGCACCATGGATAAAGTGACAGAGTCACTGCCCTGGAAGTGACTGCATACTGCATCTAACACAACCCAGATCTGAAGGTCAGCCTTAATGGTTACTTTCTTTAGACCGATGCACGACAGCTGCCTTGAAAAAAAAAAAAAGTTAAATTCCAACCCTATCTCTTCCTTTTAGGTTTTCAGCATATACTACAAATAGAGTACACTCTGAGAAATGGCTGGAACAAATGTCAGAGATCTGTTAATGAGGCCACAAGATAAAGGGCATGGGGCCAGTAGGTGTCATAGTGGTTAAGGTGCTGAACTCCCACCTGGCTGACTGTGGTTCGAGTTCCAGACCCAGCGACTTGAACACCATGCTGGTCACATGTGTGTCTGTGCCCACCATCTCAGGAGACTGAAGGAGAAGGGACTGCAGCATGGCCATTCCCCAGGGGATGATTTCTCACTTTCTCTTTCTCTGTCTCTCCAGCAAGTGCATGCACCCTTTAGCAATAATCTCTCTTTTTAAAAAAGATAAAGGAGGACCAGCAGTTAGCATAATGGCTATGTCGTTGGACTTCCACGTAGTCCACCGCGGTTCACGTCCCAGACCCGGTGGCTTGACACGCCGGGCGCGTGTGCGTGCGTGCCCCAGATCCTGAGAGGAGAATGGAGGAGAAGGGATTGCGACGTGGCCATCCCCCCTGGGGGGTGATTTCTCGCTTTCTGTCTCTCTGTCTCTCTCTGTCTGTCTGGCGAGTGCACATGCCCTATAGCAAAATCCTCTCCAAAGAGAAAAGAAAGATAAAGGGCCTCATCTGCTGCCCTGGGACATTCAACATATGAACTGAGAACAGATGAAGCCACAGAATAATTTTAAGTAGCAGACTGACCTGATCATCATGTTATCCTGATCTGTTTATTTAATACTAACTTCACCTTTCTCTGTTATATCTCTTCACCTTTATCTTTTTTTTTTCAAATTAATGTTTAAATTTTAATTATACAGATAACAGGTTTGTTCTTAGAATATGCCAAAAAATAAAACATAAAGAAGATAAACCACAGGGCTATCACTTGCTATCAGCAATTGTGTTTATTTCCTTCAATATTATATTTTACCAGCTAAATAATAGTTTATTGTAAGGTTCCATTTTCCTATTGTTGGCTACTTATATAATGTTCAAGTTTTTACTATTTAAAACATGCTTCAGTGCACATTCATATATATAAAGCTTTGACTGGATGGCTTCTTTTTTTTTTTTTAACTTTCTATAAATTTCTGGTAGCGTGAAAGCAGAGTTAAAGCATGTGAATATTTTTAAAGATTGTGCCAATCAGTACTATCCATTTGCAATTGGTAAAACTCAGCTCATGCTAACTTAAAAATGAGACACTACTGGCTTACATTAATGGATAGTTTAGGGATTGATCTATTTTCAGTTATGGCTGAAAAGAGAGGTTATATCAATGTCAATCTCCTCTCTGCATATACATGTCTGGAGGTATGTGTGTATGGAGGTATGTGTATGTACATGTATGTATTCTCAAATGAATTTCTTCATCTAACAAATTTTTGCAAATATTGTCTCTATATATGGCTTTTTATTTTCTTAATGGTGTCTATCAAAGAGGAGAGATTTTTAATTTTGATGAAGCCCAACTTCATCATTTTTTATTGGTTTGTGTTTTTGATGTTCTATCTAATACATGTTGCCTAACCTAAGGGTCAAAGTTGCAAAGATTTTCTCCTATGTTTTGTTCTGGAAGTCAATAGTTTTTGCATTTATATTTAGATACATGATCATTTTGGGTTGTTTTTTGTATGTTTGTGATGTGGATTTACTTCATTTTTCTGTATGAATATCCAGATATTCTAGCAATATTTGTTGAAAGGACATCTCCCCCCATTTAATTACCTTGGTACCTTTATCAAAAATCAATTGACCATATAGTGTAGGTTTATTTCTGGACTATTTATTGTGTTTCATTGACTTCTACTTTATTCTTACACCAGTACCACACTACCCTGATTACTATAGACTTAATGTCAATCTTGAAAGCAGATAGTAAAAACCTTCCAATGTACTCTTCTGTTTCAAAATGGTTTGGGATCATCTAAGTTCATTACACTTCTACAAATGCCTATTGCTAGGATTTTTATGGAGATTGCATTGAATCTGTAGTCAATTTGCAAAGGATTGTCACTTTAACATTACTGAGTCTTCCAATCCATGAACATAGGTATGTATGTCCATTTATTTAGGTAGTTTAAAAGGTCTCTTAGCCATGTTTTGTAGTTTTTTTAAGTATAGGTCTTACATACACTTCTTTAAATCTATTCCTCAATATTTCATCAGGTTTTGTTCCTTTTTGTTTTTAGTTTTTGCTGTAGGACATACATACTTGCCAGAGAGAGAAAAAGAGAGAGAAATCACCCCCCAGGGAAGATGGCAATGCCACGATCCCTTCTCCTCCAGTCTCTTCTTGGAATTTTGGGCATGCAGACACAGGTACCTAGCATGATTTTCAAGCCACTCTGTCCAAGACTCAAACCCCACAGTTGGCTATGTGGAACCACGCCACCTGCTGGCCCAGTATTTCATGGTTTTTGATACCATTAGAAATGGTATTTTCTTCTAATTTTCTAGTTCTCTCCCCCTCTTCTCTTTCTGTCTCTTTCCATTTTATAGTTTTTATCTATGATTTTCTTGGTTTTTTTTTTTTTTTTGCCACATCCTGTCCTGCCACAAACTGGTTCTCTCGAAAAAGAACTATGGCCACTGGCATTTCTTTTCTTTCTTTCTTTTTTCTTTTTTTCTTTCAGTTTTCGGTGCGCTTGCTGGAGAGAGAAAGTGAAAAATCACCCTCCTTACACGCCACCACCAGGGAGGATGGCCATGCCACAATCCCTTCTCCATTCTCCTCCTAAGACTTGGGGCATGCCTTCTCATGCACCCAGCATGATTTTAAAGCTGCCAGGTTCAGGACTTCAACCACAGTAAGCCATGTGGGAGTCCAGCACCTTAACCACCACACCACCTGCTGGCCCTACTTCTTTCCTATTAATACTATTTTAAAATTCCTTTAAAAAGTCTATCCTTGAACTCCCCTGAGTGGCCCCATACACCAGATTTTAAGGAACTGGAAGAAGTTTGCCAAAGAACATGTTCCCCAATACTGAAAACTATATTGAGAAGACAAAAATCATAGTTACCCAAATGCCTTACGATAATCACGACAAATGCTACTTTCCAGAAGAGTTGTACTGTTTATCCTTCCACAGATGGTGTGTAAATACTCTCTTTCCTTTTTCATAGTATATAATAGTATAAAATCTAGTACTGATTTTCACTATCGAATCTCTCATTCACTATAATATTGCCTAGATATCTCTCCACCGCTTGTTTTACCCTCCTCTTATTTGCTTAGCCCATAGTTTGGCTTTTCCTCGGGCTTCACAGTGAGATGAAATGCTAACCATTTCCGAGAGAACTAAAAACATATGCTGAACTCCCAAATATCCATCAGAGAAGTTTATTTAAGCTTCTAGTTGCACACACAGGGAAAGCGCTCATCTACTCTGAGAGGGAATGAGCTCATCTACTCTGAGTAACAGTATTAGCGTGTTAAACATGTTTACAAAGCTCTTAACTTGAAAGTCAATGGTTAGTAGGGGAATTTCTGACCATCAGAATAAGTAGAAGACCAATAATGTCACTTGACCCTTTATATTTTTTTTCCATACTGTTTGAAAAGAAAGGACGTATCTCACAGCTTTAGGCTTTTCTATATAACATATTATTTATTTTACTGAAGGAGCAGAAAGTGGCATAAGTTTTCCAATATTGTATTCATTTCTTTAAAGTCACTAGGGTTCCACCATGCTGCTTAGAAAAACTAATTGAACAATTGGGTCCTGAGATCCTCAACGAGTTAATATACCTTCCTAAATTAGAAATGAGATCATAAGCTTTTATTAATTGCAGTTTACAGTCAGCATTCCATTTTAAAGAAACTTTTAGAGATTAGTTTATACAATGGACCATCATAGGGAGGGTTAATAAAAAGGCCACACCAAATCTCTCAAATAGCAAATGCATTTCTCTCTCTCTGTATGACTCAGAAAACCTGTAACATGGATACACGTTATCTTGGTTCCCAGAAAGTGGCTTTATTTTTTATTAGTAACAAACATTTTATAATGTAATTAAGGTTTTAGCATTTCCCTCTGCATTAAAGAACTCATCTTTTTTTTCTTCTTTTCTTTTCTTTTTTTTCTTTTTTTGCCTGAGGGCATTTGTGCTTGTCAGAGAGGAAGAGAGAGAAATGCCACCCTGCCATGGAGCATGATCATACCACATTACTTTTTCCTTCATGTCTCCAACCTGTCAGGATTTTAGGCATGCACGTGCGCGCACGCACACACACACACACACACACACACACACACACGTACCCAGCATGCTTTACAAAGTGCTGAGGCTGGGATTCAAACTGCTGTGGGTCATTTGAGTTCTGGCTCCCTGTGCACAGGGTTTAATAGCTGCATTACAAGGTCAGCCCGCAAGAACTCATCTTAAGGAGTCATTTCTAACCTTGAGAAAACTAATAGATAAAATTATTTGACCTTGTTTGGTTCTTGCTCTATTACCTAGCATTCTGAATTCTCAATATATTATTACTATTTGAACTAAAAGAGGCACCGAGAGTAGTAGTATTTCATCTCTAAATTGGTTCAATTTTAGCAGGGAGAGAAAAGGTGGTAGAACCTGATTTGACATTACACGTTGCAACAATTTTACTAGTTCTCCATGTGATTAAGATTTCCTTCACCAAGTACTCAGAATCCAGAGTTTGCACACAAGCAAGGGGTTAAAGCATTTTCCAAAGTGATGATGGGCCAACAGGTGGCGTGGTAGTTAAGGTACTAGACTCCCATGTGGCCAACCATGGACTCAGTGGCTTGAAAATCATGGTGGACACATGTGTATATGTGCCTAGAATCTGAGAATAGTGGAGAAGAAGAGATTATGGCATAGCTTTCCCCCTGGGGGATGATTTCTCAGTTTCCCTCTCATTGCATCACTGTCTCAGAAGAATCCATATGCCTTATGGCAAAAAACTTTAAAAAAAAAAAAGTGACAGAAGCTTGCATTAATAGAAGTGCATTGATCGTTCCCTAATTCCCAGGATTCAGAAGACACAGAAGTCATAGTTGAGAGGTAAGCTTCCTTTACATACCCTTGAATCACAGAAAATACTTATTCTAAGTCAAAATATCCATCAGCCTTTTATTGGTTAAACACACTATTGCATATTCATGATAGAAATATTAGGAAACTATCAAAAAGAAATGTTAAGAAGGAAAAAATAAAGATTATTACATACCATAAGATCCCATTTTTAAAATAAAAATGGGGTTTCTGTATGAGCATACACATGTATAGAAGAATATACAGTTTACCTACGATGGAGAGGCAACTGAAAATCTCTAGTGGGAATAGTTGCTGTGTAATACAGAACTTCTACTTCTCATTTTATAGTTTTGAGAAAAGATGATCTTTTTCTGCCACTGTGGTATACTTAAAAAATAAACTTTTGAGTAATCCCTGATTTCATAAAGGAAAGTTGTTTTCCATTTTTCTTTTTAAGTATTCAACTACCTCTGCCACCTCATCATTAGGGGTAAAAAAATATTTTATTTATTGTTTCAAAAGCTTTCTAAGTGAAAACTAATTTTCTCCAAAGTTTTGTGGAAGGAAAACCCAAAAGAATGTCTATTTTTCCTTTTATGTCTTTATATCTAAGATGGATTATGTTATTTCAGTTCATGCTCACATCTGTTTATAATAATGTAAAAATTGTACAAAACAAAATAATAATTGAGAATAATTGCATGGATTGAATAAAACTAAGCAATTTTAGAATGTTTGAGGTTGAGCTTTTTAAAAAAAGATTCTTTTAAGTAGTCATAAAATATGACTCTAATTTATCCATTAAATTCAACAGAATTCAAATACAGACTTTTCAGCTGCTAAAATCATGCAATTGACACTAATGTTTTATCATTACTAGTTAGCATATACTTTTTTTTTGGTAATTGGAACTGGGTTTTGTTATTTACAATTACCAAAAAATTTTAATGTTCTGAAAAGAATATTTAAAAAATAAATATGCCTACTAAATAACTGTTATTTGAATCAAACTATACAGATACATAATTACTCTGATCTCTGTATTTTTAACCCTTTTTTTATTCTGCTGAACTAGCTATATGAATCCCAGAAATATAATGGAAATACTTCCTGGGTTTTTTTTGGATTGTTTTGTTCTATTCTTAGAAATTATTATACATTTCTGGGACTAGCATTAGTGTGATGGCTATGTTGCTGGACTCCCAAGTAGTCGACAGCGGTTTGAGTCCTGGACCCGGTGGCTTAAACTCACTCCAGCTGCATGTGTGTGCATGCCCAAGTTCCCGAGAGGAGAATGGAGGAGAGGGGACTACAGCATGGCCATCCCCCCTGGAGGGTGATTTCTCGCTTTCTGTCTCTCTGTCTCTCTCTGTCTTTCTGGTGAGCATAGGCACTCTATAGCAAAAAACCTCTTCAAAAAAAGAAAAAAGAAATTATTATACATTTTTGATGTATTTAAATATTTTTATGCCCTAGAAGAGTTATCTTTTTTTAAGTTTATTTGTTATAAAAGTTTCAAAAATGAGTTCTGGCATCATCTAGTTGGGTGTTTATATTATGTTCAGACTCAAGGTCTAGATAAAATATCTTCAGTGTGAAATAAGTTGTCCTACCTAAAGCAGCTAAGGTTCTGGGCTTTTTATTTATTTTTTAACGTTTTTACCATAGGGCATATATGCTAGTCAGAGAGGCAGAGACAATGAGAGGGAAAGTGAGAAACCACCCCACAGGAGTATGGACAACCTGCAGTCTCTTTTCCATTCTCCTCCTTGGATTTTGGATGGACACACGCGCACACACACACACACATACCAGCATAATTTTCAAGCCACCAGGTCTGGGACTTGCACCACTGTCAGCCTCTTGGGAGTCTAGCACCTTAACCACACCGACCTGCTAACCTCTGAGATTTTTTTTTTTTCCAACAGTTCCTTTGTCATCATCCTCCTGTCTCTTTCTCCCAAGTAGTTAGGACTATAGGTATATACTACCCTACCTGGCTCTTGTAAACAAAGTCTATATTGCCTACAATGGCCCTGACCTTGGGATACTCCTGCTGCAGCCTCTAGGGGCTCTGCATATTCTAAGGCTCTTGATGCCATTATGTTCTTTTCATTCACCCCCTTCTATGCTGACCTCCATACTGAACATAAGGTACACCACACCTATCTCTGAATCTTTGCATTTGTTGTTTTTCATGAATTAAATGGTTTTCCCCTATTCACATGGCTCACTCTGTTTAACTCCAATCTTCACCAAAAAGGCACCTTCTCAGTAACTGACCCTGCCACTCATTCTAAAATGCTCTATTTCAATGACCAGGTTTTTTCTTTCTTTAGTGTTCATCACAATCTGAAATACTTTTTCTTTAATTTATTTAATTTCTTCATGGTTTCTTTATGGTTTAGTTTGTTTTGTTTGCTGTCATATCCATAGACCCTAGAACAGTTCCTGGCACACAGTAGGTGTTCCTATCTTTTTCTGAATAAATAAAAGGCAATAAACACAGTGCCTGCAGGACAAAATTGGCTGGAGCCAAAAAGCTACCTCCTATGGGTGGGACAGGTGTTCTTCAGTGCATACAATGTCTCATTCTTGTTATCTGACCTACTTTATTAACTGACACTGTTTGCTTGGTCTCCTTTTGAGGTTGTAACTCTTGAGTCATGTGTCTAGCCTATTGTCCTTTCTAACCTATTTTAACTGAACCACTCAGCTCAATAATCCATCGACAATTATCACTACAAGAGTTTACATTCTCAGTGAAGACACTCAAAAGCATCAAAAAATGCCATACACAAATGCAAATGAGGTGACAGACATAAAAGGCTTATGGACGCTGGACATTCCAATGAAAAATTACAGCATAAAATACATATACTGTAAGCCTAAGTAATACATTTGGTAAGAATTCTACTGAGACGATGGGTTTGTAAAAATTTCTCCACTTTGTGCAGTTGCACCAAGTAATAGGTTTGGGGCATTGATCAGTTCACATGAGTCATAACTTTACTGAAGGTTATCAGCTGAAGTCAAACCACAGCTTCAAACCTAGCATAGAATCTAAAGATGTAACTGATAACAAAAGAGATAACGTCCTTTACGTCTTTACCCATGTGAAATGTTGTTTGAAAACGCTAAAAACTAAAGAACTAGAGTGGGAACACTGTATCAGTTAGACATTGCCATAATAACACTGTGTAAAAAGCCATCCCAATTTCCAATCACAAATGGCAATGAGCATTTATTTCTTGTATGCTTTTCTATGAGTCAGTGGCAGTTTGGCTTATCCTGGAAAGGCATAGTAGGGTCTGGCTCAAAGCTTCAGGGGTACAGATGTCTGTCCTACATTTTCCTTATCTTGTTTGAACCAGCAACTTAGGCACGTTATTCTCCATGCAAAAGGCAGAAACTCAAATGCACAATATTGGGTTGTCAGAAAAGTCATGAGATATTTTTCTATGTTTTGCTATGCAAAATGACTTTTCCAACAACCCAAATACAGCTGTTATCCTGTTTTCTAACTTGGACAAGTCAAGTCACTCAGCCCTCCCAAAAGGAACAGGAATGTGCCACTCCACCATGGTGAGACCAAAGCAAGAGTATACATGTAAAACACTATTCAGGAGAGTGTAAATGAATATTGGGTTGTCAGAAAAGTCATGAGATATTTTTCTATGTTTTGCTATGCAAAATGACTTTTCCAACAACCCAAATACAGCTGTTATCCTGTTTTCTAACTTGGACAAGTCAAGTCACTCAGCCCTCCCAAAAGGAACAGGAATGTGCCACTCCACCATGGTGAGACCAAAGCAAGAGTATACATGTAAAACACTATTCAGGAGAGTGTAAATGTTAGGTCAGTAAATCAACCTAGTATATGCCCTCTAATATGCAAGTACTAGTGTGTATACACACACACACACACACACACACACACATATATATATATATATATATATATAATCTTAGGTCTTGGGATGTACGGTCAGGTAAAATATAATTCAGATTGTGCACTTACTGTGACACAGATGAACAAGGAAGGCAGAGTATAAAGACTGAAGCCTGTGGTAAATCACTTTACCTTCTCCACATTATGTTGTAAGAACTAATGTTAGAAGTGAAACTCTATGAAGCACTGGCATCGCAAAATCCTGAGACAGTAACAACCACAGAACTTGAGGAGTCACTTTGACTCCAAAGATGTGGGCAGAAACCACCTTTCTGCAGTTTCTCTAATGGAATTAAAATTAACCACAGGCTTGTTGTGGAATGAGGTTCCACTGGGTATTACAAGGTTGGCTTTAGTGAGTACAATTCAACAGTGCACAGCAGATTTTCCAAGTCTCTCTGGAAAGGCATTTAAATGGTGATTTCACAAAATAATACTTTTAATCAGATCACATTGGGATGTCATTATTTAATAATTTATCTTTCTCTAAATAGATTAACTTTTATTAAAGATCTTTTTTTTCAGTCAAATGTACTATATAGTTTTGATGAAGCTTTGTTACTATTTGACAATCTGCCCATTAAACCTGGCTTTCCTTGAAAAGAACTGTGTGCTTAAAAAGAAATACATATGTTTATGTCTATAAATTCAAAGTGAACACAATATTTTCTTGGTCCCAAATTGCAAGATGCTTCCAGGACAAACAAAAGAATTGCCAGTGGAAACTCGGGGTATTAGTATTTCAAGTGTTCTGGGGAAGCTGGAAATTTTTGTGAAATAAAAACATACAGTAATTTGAAATTACACACATTCACCAAACAAACCTTGGCAAACTGGCTGCTCAGAGACTATTTTTTCCACCCAAATAATTAAATGTTTTTCTTTTATGTATTAGTTGAAAATATTTACCTACAAGTGCAAAGGAATGTCTTGGAATTGACTGAAATCTGGTTGAAAAACATTCTGAGGTTTTTGAAAATGATTCATTATAAATAAAAAGACAGAATGTTGTTAATAACAATCAAAGCTGAAACATAGGATGTGGCTTCTTCTTAATGGTCTAAGAAACTGACAACAACAAACTTACAAGTAATGTGCAAGTTATGTACTAAGAGAATAGAATTAATAAATAGAATGAGAGAGATTTAGTGCTTTTAGCTACGCAGAATAGAAAGATTAACAGTCCTAAATCAACGAGTTGTAAGAAAGTGTTAAAAATTCTAAATTGTGCCAATTTTTTTCTTTTTTTAAAGAGAAGAATAACTAGCAGTAGATTGAAAAATAAATTCCTTGGCTAAACTTACTGAATCATAGATGGGACATAAAATTTGCACAAATTGACCATTCTTTTTGTTTAAAAGCAATAACTTAATAAACAACTTGAAGCCCGAACTTTTCTCCAGATTTTGAACCAGAACAGCTTAACATTAGCTAGACTAGCGGATTGAATTATGTGCTATAGCATAGGCCACTTGGTGCACTGTTCTTTTTTTTTTTTTTTTTTTTTCTTTTTTTTTTTTTTGCCAGAGAACTCCCTCATTCCCTCAAGAATTTTTTTTTTATTAGAGTGAGCAAAAAAAGGAATTTTAGTACTTTATTTTATAGCCACTGGCATCAGTATTACAATTTGAAATAACTACCGTATCTTAGCAACACTAATCTTAACAAAATAAATACAGCAAGGAGCAAACAGGCTTCATGCCATTCCAAAGGCTCATCCACATCCAAAAAAGGGAAGGAGGGGAAATAAATGGAGGATGACTCTCATCATTGCTGGTCCTGTGCAACTGGCAGCTCTCCCATGACCAGAAACATTACATTTCTTTCCATTTTCACAGCAGGGGCACCTGTGCTGTTATATAGATACATATATGTGTGTATGTAAACACACACACACGCATCTATATGTATTTTGCTATAAGGTTTGTACACTTGCCAGAGAGACAGAGAGGGAAAGTAAGAGATCAGCCTCCAGGGGTGATGGCCATACTGCAACCCCTCCTCCACTCGGAATTTAGGCACACAAGCACCTGTCTTCAGAGTGCTTTTTACTCTGCTGCGTCCAGGACTCAAACTACTCCGTTGGTCATGTGAGATTCACCTGCTTTAACCACTATGCAGCCTGGCTGACATGATACTTTTTTTTTTAAGAGATTTTTGCTCTAGGGCATGTACACTTGCTGGAGAGACAGAGAGATAGAAAGTGGGAAATCACCTCCCAAGGAGGATGGCCTCGCTGCAATCCCTTCTCCTCCATTCTCCCCTTCTGGGCATGCATGCACACGTTCCCAGCTTGAGTTTTAAGCCGCTGGATCCAGGACTTGAACAGAGATCAACTATGTAGGAGTCAAGCAACGTAACCATTACACCATCTGCTGGTCCCCATGACACATTTTAAGGGAAAAAACATCACTAAGATCTAAAGGGGCAGGCATGCAGAAAGAAGGGGAAAAGATAATTAGCCTTAAAAAGGAAGATGTGGGCTGGCCCCACAGCCTAGTGGTTAAGGGAGCTAGATCCCACCTGGTTGACCATGTGGTTTGAGTCCCAGCTTCAGCAGCTTAGAAAACTGAACATGTACACATGCATGCATCAAATCCTGACAGGGTGTAGAAACAGAAAAGAGATTGTGGGGTGACCCCACCTCATCAGGATATGCTCTGTCCCTCTCTTTCTCTCTGGCAAGAACCCATCCTTGTGGCAATGAAAAAGAAAAAGAGGAGAAAAGGTAAGAGAGGAGAAGAGGAGAGGAGAGGGGAGAAGAAAAGGAGGGGAAACTGAAAATACTTTCTGCGCTTTTGTCTTCTGTGATGTGAGTGAGATCAGAGCAATGGTAGCATCTGTGACTTGAATCCCAAATTGCATTCGCATCAATGCTCATAGTTGCACAGTAGAACTTCCTTCCCTGTGACACTAATGCCAGAGGTAGCTCCAACATACAACTACGGTAAGAAAGGAGGCACAAAATCAATTATGAATGAATGAATACTGTTATGTTCCTCAAGCCTATCAGAAAAGAATAAAGACACAAAGCTTGTGAACTATTTTATGTTCCTGGATAGGTCACTTAAAGTGCCTCTGACATGGAATTAAATCATTGTTCAATTTGGCCTAAACACACACATCCATATCAGTCTGACGTCAACCTCAGGCTTTGCAGGTCAAAAGAAGTATCAGGAACTTTGTGTTTAGAGGGAGACTTGAGTACAGACCTCCATTCATTTCCTAGCTCTGTGGACTTAAAATAGCACGATTAACATTTCTAAGCTTCAAGTTCTTCTTCAGCCAAATGGGAGAGAACACCCTTGGACAAGGACGACAGTGAAGCTGTCCATGGACATAATGTCTGTAAAGCTACCTAGCCCATTTCCCGGCAAGTAGATTTACAAACAACTAAGTTATAAGCACTTCTCTTCTGTTTCCTTTCACCTGTATCATGAAAGGACACCACCAGCAAACATCACATATGGCTGTCTCATAGCATCTTCTCTTAAACTAAGCAGGTGGATCACTTCCCAATATATTGAGCAGTGGAGTTATTTGGTTCACTGACTCTTTAATCTGTTAACATTATGTATAATTCTACTTGTAAATATTTTCAGTGTCTATGTTTTCTTGAGGACCATAGTCCTACCTTGAGTGTTTACAACCTTGAATCTTTCTTTTTTTTTTTTTTGGGGGGAGAGATTTTCACTGTAGGGCGCATGCGCTCGCCAGACAGACAGAGAGAGACATAGAGACAGAAAGCGAGAAATCACCCCCCAGGGGGGATGGTCACGCCGCAATCCCTTCTCCTCCATTCTCCTCTTGGGATCTTGGGCATGCACGTACACGTGCCCGGCGTGAGTTTTAAGCCACCGGGTCCGGGACACGAACCGCGGTCGACTACGTGGGAGTCCCGCGACATAGCCATTACGCTAACTGCTGGTTCCCTCTTGAATCTTTCTTTAGGCTCCATCCCAGGCCCCTTCATGCTTCCGTCATCCCACACCTCTCTTGCTTTATACTGCCTTGGCCATGTCCATAACAGGAATACATGGGGAACAAAACCCATCATAATGATGATGAGAATACAATGACTTACTTTTTGTTCTTGAATCATCATAAATTCTGAATTTTAAGAGATAAAATGTTACATATTAAAAGTCAAATATAACAGAATTACAGCTTGAATTTGTAGTTTAAAAGTTGGTATAGTACCTAAAATAAAAATTTTATATACTTAAAGTCCTCTAGAAAATTAACTCACTCATATAATAGATAATATGTATTATATATAAAGAACACAAATGAAGGGACCAGCAGCTAACATAATGGCTAAGTCGGTGGACTCCCATGTAGTCAACTGCGGTTCGAGTCCCAGACCTGATGGCTTAAACTCATGCCAGGCACATGTGTGTATGTGTCCAAGATCCCAAGAGGAGAATGGAGGAGAAGGGATTGAGGTGTGGCCATCACCCCTGAAGGGGTGACTTCTCGCTTTCTGTCTCTCTGTGTCTCTGTCTTAAAAAAAAACAAACAAAACACAATGAAGTATTCAATACTATGGTTAAATTTCTATAATATGACTTTCTTGGTGGGCTTAAAAAAAATATGCCCCTGGGGGTGGTGTGGTGGTTGAGGCACTGGACTACCAATATGGTCAACTGTAGTTCAAGTTCCAAACCCGTGGCTTGAAAATCACATCAAGCTCACGTGTATGCATACCCAAGATCCCAGGAAAAGGATGGATTGTCACATAGCCAGACCCCCGGGTGTGATTTCTTACTTTCCCTCTCATATTTTCTGTCTCTCTGTTTCTCTTTCTCTTTTTTTCTTAAAGGTTTTTGTCTTAGGGTGCATGTGCTCACTGGAGTGAGATAGAGACAGAGACAATGAGAGGGAAGTGAGAGAATAGCCATGCCGCAATCCCTTGTCCTCCATTCTCCTAGGATTTTGGACACATATGTACACCTACCCAGTGTGAGTTTCTATCCACTCAGTCTGGGACTCGAACCACAGTTGCTCATGTGGGAGTCCAGCTATATAACTGCTATGTCATCTGCTGGTCCTCCTCTCTGTCTCTCTTTCTCTCTGGTGAATGTATGCATCCTATGGCAAAACAAAAACAAACAAAACATTTTCCCCATCTCCAGAAAATTCATCCTCAACAATTCAGACTTCCTCTGTCTCTACCCTCACTGAGAAAACTGCCAGATTGGTACTGCTTATATCTTACTGAAAGGAGGGTATCAAATTTTACCTCATGCATGTTGAAGTACATATCTTCACATGTTAATAAAACCACAGACAGAGCATTATTATCATGTCTACAAAGGAGAAAAATAATTTAGAATAAAGTAGAGAAAATAAATTCAGTGGCCAAGTTATCATTCTGGCAATAGGGACTGATCTTGGCACCACATCTGACAATGAAGAGATAAACTTAAAAAAATACAAAAACAAAACAAAAAAAAAAAAACCACAACAAACCAACAAACAACTTTCTGCTTTGTGGGCAGTCAGGGAATGAGATAGACCATCCACTGATTATTATATGATCTTATTAAACTCTGTGTATTTCAACAAGATGAGGATACTCTTAAAAACTCACAGAAAAGTAGAAATAAAGTATATTTACTGTGGTACCAAAATTTTGAAATCCATGCATAGGGTTTTTTTCATAATATATATTTCCCATGAACTTTTTGAAGCCCACCCCCAACTTGGGACCTAAATCACAAGTTACCAAAAAAAGAACTGTTGAATAAACATGTAAATTATGGTGGGTCCTTATCCTGTGAGGAGGAAAACAAATTTACAATTTTTTTATGATTGCAGTACTTTTCTAAAGATAACAAAGGGGCAAGCCAGTAGCATAATGGTTATGGTGCTGGATTCCCATGTGGTCAACCACGGTTCGGGTTGCAGATCTGGTGGCTTGAAAATCATGCTAAGCTCATGTGTGCCCAAAAATCCCAGGTAGAAACTGGAGGCAAAGGAATTGTGGCATGGCCATCCCCCCAGGGAGTAATTTCTTACTTTCCCTTTCACTGTCTTTCTCTCTGTCTCTCTCCGGTAAGTGCATATGCTCTATGGAAAAAAAAAATAACTAAAAAAAAAACAAAAAAATCGGGAACCAGCAGTTAGCATAATGGCTATGTCACTGGACTCCCACGTAGTCGACCATGGTTCACATCCTGGACCCGGTGCCTTAGAACTCACACCGGGCGTGTGTGCGTGCATGCCCAAGATCCTGAGAGGAGAAAGGAGGAGAAGGGACTGCAGTGTGACCATCCCCCTGGGGGGTGATTTCTTGCTTTCTGTCTCTATGTCTCTCTCTGTCTGTCTGGCGAGCACACGTGCCCTATAGCGAAAACCTCTCAAAAAAAAAAAAAACATAAATAATTAACTATTTTTTTCTCCAAAATAATACTTTACTCCAATTATAACCAACTTACTAAAAAATACTTTAACAGTTATGATTGCCAGATTAAATAATGTCCAGTTAAATTTAAATTTTAGATACATGATGCATAATATTTTAGTATTAAATGTTATGTCCTACATATTGTTACATGAATAAAGGCTACTGTCTATTTCAGCATTAAGTTCTACATATTGCATAGGACACCTTTATACTAAAATCCTATGTGTCATTTAGTTGAAATTTAAATTTAACTGAGTGTCCTTTGTTTTTGGCCAAATCTGATAACCTTTTAAATGTATGTATATATGTATTTTCATGAGAGAGGACCAAGCACCCTCCATAAGTGCTCATGCCACAGTCCTCCCCCAGACTTTCCCATGCATACATGCCCCAGGCTGGGTCAGCTTGTACGCTGGCTTCCAGCACTGCACGGATTTGTGCTACTATTCTGTTACTGCTACAACACAGCTGGGCCTGGTAACCTATTTACAGTGACACCCATCCAATCATCAGGCTCCCTGCTTCCAGTTCACTGTTTCTTATGTTCATGGATGCAGTGGATGGAATGACTCATAAAAGTAGCCTTCTCCTCAGGCTTACACCTGTAACATTAATGTTTCCCAGGCAAGTAGACTTAGACACTTTCTTCCAGCTTAGTTTTCTGAACTCTGAACTGCTTCTAGTTTGTTGTACAGTAATAAGGTGTGACCTTCATCCTTTCTGTCTTGTGAAGAAAACAAATTTTCTAAAAGGGTAGATATATTAAAAATTTTAAAATGGAGATGAACTATTCTAAGAATCTTGAGACTGTCAATACATTATGCTTTTAAATAGTTGCTACGGTTCACCCCAGAAGCATCTGCATATATCGGTGAATTTTTTTCATGGTGTGTAGTGAACTTTGATATCTTTTGGGAATAAAAGAACTCTATCTGTCTATCTACACATATATATTTAACAATGCAAGTTATTGTTATATAAATGTAGGCTGTTGTCAATTTCAGTTCCCTGCCATATCAAAAGAACAAAGCAGGCAGGAAGAGCAAGAGGATGATCTAATATGCCTACGCTAATAACAAAGCCAGTGTCCTAAATTGGCAATGGCAGCCCTTTTCTGAGGAGATTGTTTTTAACACCATCAGTAGACATTCAAAAAAATTGGATGGTGACAGGAAAAGTACATTTTAAATTGTCAACCTTCATGATGTCCTTTTGAAGAATAGCAATTACATAACTCAGGGAGCTTTATTTTGCATTTGAAAAAAATATATATATATAAAAAGCAGTTTGCAAAGTGTTATGCAAGACTACATATTCTAAATTTTTTGCAGAAATTTTAAGTTGCTTATTTTTGAGGATAATTCTTTCCTTTTATTACCCAGTTACTAGTTAAAGTTGTCATAAATATTAAGTAACTAGTATAGAAATTAAAACTGTTTTCTATTTATTAACATATTCATTTAAGAAAGCTATTTCTTAATCATGTCCAAAGTTCACTTTATAATTTTTCAATGGTCATGTACTTTTTAAAAATCTATGAAGCATTAAGACATTAAGAGAGCTTGCTAATATTCTAATATTTTGTTAAAGTTTCAAGTTGTTTTCTCTTAGGCAGTGAGAGAAACATGGTATCCAAAGTAATTTTAAATCATCAAAATTTCACTTGGTCTTTTTTTTCCCCCTAATTTTCATCTTTTGAAATAATTTTAGAAAAACTCTTTTAAAAATGCAGACTCCATGCCAAGAAAAACGTATTGCGAGTACCCTAAATAGTTAATGTATTTTCTAAATGAATGATTTAAAATAGCTATTAAAGGAGAGGAAATGAGCTTAGGTTTCTAGTAATGACTTCTCCTCTTCAAAATGAAATCTGTAAATCCCTGATTGCAATTCCAAATCCCCAAAGGACCAACAGTTCTGGGACCAGGGCTCACTGGCTTTATGTGTAATAGCACCAGATAAGTAGCATGATTTTTATATATGTAATTTGGGAGAATATTCAGAATTTATAGTTCTGGAGACAATTTATGAATGAATTTCCTTTTTAAAGTATATTATTCTAAAAATCAACTTTTCCACCCAAATTATAAGCAGAGCACATAGGAATGTGAGGGGCATGAATATATATGTACAGAGAGATATGTATATGTATTTATATAATACATGCACACACATGCACAAAATATAAGTACCATTTTATTCATAAGAGCATAATGATTCAGCCTGTGATTGTTAATAAAAATGCATTTCTAACCATCAAATTTGAGTCTATTATTCTAAGTTAATTGCATTTGCCCTAAAGAGACTTACAGCTGGCTGTCAGCCTGTTTGTGTCAGTTTCATTTTATTCATCAGTCAATCTTGTCTCCTCTTCTTTTTACATCCCATATATTGATCAAATAGATTGTTAGCATACCTCCACATCTTTCGAAGCATTAAAAAATAAAATAAAACCTTGATTTATCATAAGATGCATTTGATTACTTTCTTTGTTTGCTTGTTATTTTAATTGTTATTTCAGTGGCAAATCAAATGCCCTTTGACAGGCCCCCAAGACTTCCATTAAATGTCACAGATGTAACTCATTCAAAGAGGTGTTGGAAAAAAGTTAAACCTGAAAAAGCTTGTGCTGCAGCGGTCGGCAGCATATCCGCTTTTTGGTTAGAACAGAAAATATTCATCATGGTAAACATTACTTCCTTATGAGGTGCATTATGGAATAAGAAAGCCTCTTGTTAACATTGGTCCTCAGAAGAGTGTACGATTAGGTGGTGAAGTGGATTAAAGAAAGAAATGGGTACCTTGCTCCTATTTGAGCCAAAGGAAACCAGTGGGGGGAAACAGAAGAGCAGAGAGGTTAGGGTAGGAAGGTAGTTAAGGTAGAAAGTCTGAGAAGAATTAAAATCTTCCTTATGTGAATCAAGTTGCATGGAGGGGAGATAAAAAGCAGCACTGGGTGAGGAGATAATTAGCAGATCAGAGCAAAGCAGTTAAAAGGTGACCCTTACCTCCTCTGTTACTCAGTCTAAGAAACTATAGACAATTACTACACTATTTTCTCCAGGGACATGTGAAACAGTCCCCCCCACAAATCCTCCAAGACGGCAAGCTCTCTGAGCACTGCCATTGCATCTCCAGAGCTCAATGCTTTTTGTATGAATTCCTTTACATTACACCAGATTTGTCTTTCGGCCTTGCTTTAGATCAGTGATCCCCAACAGGGGGTCATTTCATCCCCAGGAGACATGACAAACACCTGGAGGCATTGAAGGAGGTGCTACTGGCATCTAGAGGCCAGAGAGGCCAGGGACCCTGACTCCCAACCCTCAAAGCACAGCACAACCCCTGACAACAAAGAATGCTCCAGCCCAAAATGACAGTGACTGTCCAAGTTAAGAAACCCTGCTTCAGGTGGATGGCAGACATCCGCTTAAAGCTGAAAAACAAAAACTGTATCACAGTTCAGCAGCAGCTCAGTGAGTAGGATTTAAGCAACTCGGAGGGACAGAGAGCAGTACGGCTGCTGCACACAGAATTTCACACTCACCTATTAAATAATACAATTCATTACCTAGACCCCAGGAACAGTTGAGCAAAATACAACCCCAATTTTAAGGAGAACAAAGAAAAATGAAAATCATTGCTCGACAGAAGACATTTCAAAGACCTCCAAGACAAACCAGCTGAAAAATCCCCAATAAAAAGACTCAGCAAGAAAATTGTGTCACAGCCCCTAATCCTCAACAGACCTTAACAAGATGTTCATGAGCCAAAGACTCATGTCTGCAGAAGACAAAAGACCCAGAAAACAATATAGTCTAGAGAAGGATTATCGTTAAGAGGCAGGAGAAAGATAAAACAGATTCTTCAACCTTACAATTAGAACTCCTAAAAGGAAAAGCCAGAAATGTGCTAAAAACCATCTCACTATAACTGTTATATCTTTCTGCTCTTGGGAAATTAGTATTTAGGTTAGACTTGGGGCAATATTTTTAAGCCTGTTTTCGATGGGTGTTTTTTACCCACCTGACTACACACCCCTGCCACCAAACCACTCCCTGGCACAGATGGCCAAGACATTTGCTTTTTCAAATACTCCATATTTCCACAGCCACCCACCAGACAAAAATTAGATTACCAATGCTTGTGTAAACTTTCCAAGCTCTGACACAATAAGATTCCAGGAAATGTACATGCACAGCTAAAAGCAGCATTATACATAATGCACTGTAATTCCAACAGACAAGTTGCTATCTTCGATAGATATACACATTTTCCATGCCAAACACATGAACGTCAATACATTTTTCTCAAGTTAAAATGGAAACCATTTAACAGATATAATGGGCACAATGAATTTCATTCTGCATTACTAATGCAGCAGAGAAGAAGGGAAGTTCTGGCAAGGATTGCAATGAGGCCAAGAAAAACAAGAAACAACTTAGAAGCTATCGTGGCTTGTGCAAACTATTGCCCTAAAGTATCGTCATGAAACTTACAGGCCACTCGGTTTATATTCTCCAAAATATAATTTCACAAAAATAAATTTTCTACGAGTGGGGAATTTTTTTTTTAAATGGACAAAATTGTAGTTGTATTTTTGCAAAAAGATGAAAAGAATGCCACTATGTGTTTTTTGCATTGTATCTGAAGAAACGTTATCACGGCAAACTTAATTTTAGGGGATATTGATTGAAGGCAAATGAACTAAAGTATGTGTCATGCAAAAGTGCTTAGGAAGATACTCCGGGAGCCCAAGCCTCAGCCTCTGCTTTTACTCTGGAAATACATTACCCCCGAATCCTTTCTCATCACTGTTAAAAACATGTCAAGGACAGCAGAACACAGCACTGGCCCTTATCCTTATCGGGAAATTACCTTTTTGACATCAAACATAGTTAATTACCTTTTTGACATTCAGACACTGCACCCTGAGGAATTGTGTTGGTGCTATCTACTAGGTTTAAATAAACTCTAACCCCCTAAACAAGTGTCACTGTGCAGTTTTCAATGAAAATTTTGAGCACAGGGTTGATGGAATTAGGCAGATCTTGTTTCAAAGGTCATCTGCATTATGACAAATTCAATGAGTCTGAGCAAATTACTTCAACAGGGTTTCAGTCCCTACATTTGTAAAATGGGTATAATATGCTCAACATTAGTAGTTTCTGGAAAGGATTAAATGGGGTCATACGTGCAAAGACTTAGGTCTATTAACAGTTGCAGTGCCTAGGAGCAGCGAGGTTGGGACTGAACACTGGCACTTCCTGGTTCAAACCCTTGCTTCTACCATTGTTGACTCTGAATGTGGGTGAGTTAACTTAACATCACTAAATGGGTTTCCTTTCTAAATTGGAGATAATCCTAATAATAATACCCATAGGGTAGTTTTGAAGAATACAGTGAGATCACAAACAATTGAACGATTTCTGCCATAAAACTTACTACATTGTAGCCCTAATCATTATTTACAAGTGGAACATAAACTTCTTCAGTATTAGGTGCCACGATAATTGGTGAAAACATTTCAAAATGCTAAGACACACATAGAACAAAAAAAATAAAATAAAATAAAATAAAGTTAGAGAAACATAACATTCTGTTTATCATGAGTTCCAACAATAAAATTGCCTTTCATTTTATTTTTGTCCCCAGAAAGTAAAAACACACCTCTACATAGTAAACATTTTTTTTTTAAGTTTTTTGCTCTAGGGCATGTGTGCTCACAGGAAACAGAGAGAGAGAGAAGGCGAGTGAGAAATCACTGCCCAGGAGGAATGGCCACACAGCAATCCAAACACACATACCCCCTTTGTGATTTTCAAGCTGCTGAAAATCAGTCTGGGACTGGAATTGTAGAATTGGCCCTGTAGGGTCAACTGCCTTAATCTCCATGCAACCTGCTGGCCCCAGAGTAAACATTTAATAGTAGAAATATGATATTTATGAACACCAGTACTAATGATTTTTCTAAAATATCCTCACTCCAAGGAACTGATGACTTATTGGTTAATGTGCCACTTGCAATCCCTCATCCAGGTCCAGAAGTCAGTACTGCCCAGTCACCATACAAGCTAAAACCAACACGGCAAATTGGTTACAAGGTGTAAGAAATGGTGGACACAAAAACTGAAGAATATCTTTGACTGTGAAAGGTCAAAATGAGTTAGTAAGCTGTTAACTTGGCTCATTTATCAAATGATGAATCAACTTTTATGAAAAATATTTAGTGTTCCCAAACTGCTTATCAAGGACTCCTCTTCTGTCACCTTACAGGCCTATATTACTGAAAATTTTCAGAACGCCACTTAACATCTTAATTGTTAAGTTAGAGTGACATGCCCTGGAGTATGAAATAAGTCAAACTTCTAGCTTGTTTTGTCTTCTTGTACAGAATAAACTTTTCAGAATGATGGGCTTTTAAAGTGCATCATGTTTAGCCAGATGAAAATAAACCAGATTGGTACTACAGTCAGCAATAGAAAGAGAAACAAATTAAGTACTTATAATTGAAGCTTGAGGAATGAAAGAATTCACACTTTCTTAGAGCTATTATTTCAGACAGTCTGGTGTCAGAATTAAAAGCCAACCAGTGCATCTGTTTATATTGCCAAGGATTTTCACAGTAAGAAGGGCTAGGAAACACATATTTTTTAATTAGGGTCCAAATTCCAAAGAACACCAAAAAATAGTATGTCAAAAATATATGTTCTTGTGATTTTTTATTGTCCAACGTCTAAACAAAGACAAAAAACCACGTTGCTTACTTCTCCTTCACAAACACAAGTGAAGGGATAAAAAGAAAAGAAAAAAAAAAAAAGTAATTCTGTTGCTTTGGCCGCAGACTCCTTTTTTTGTTATCCTGCTTGCTTCTGGCTTAGCTACTGCTTTTTCTTTCCCAGGATGAAATAATATAGGGAAAGCCGATTAAGGAAGGCTTCATTCACACCGAAGGTTCACCAAGACGGCTCAGTTACCAAGCCTGAAATGTTCAATTTCCATGGCTATCTACAGTGACCATTTTACACTTGAAAATACATCTCCTATTTTAAAGAATATATATATTAACTCTTTGCTGATGATGAAAAGGAAATCTTCTTGAAAATACATACTGATATACAGAATACTGCAGTACCCAAATCTATCATTAATCTATTTTTACTTCCCATTAGCAAAATTACAAGTATTTTCGGTAATTTCAAGAGCACTTCTTTGGTTATTGAAAGAAACACACCCATATATAATAAATAGTACTGTTTTGCACACAAAATAAATAGAACTTTTAGTCTCATTTATTTATTCAACACATATTTATTGATGTTTTACTTCTTGTCTGACACTGAGCTTGTTATTGGGGACACTGAGTTGAACAAGATGTCACTGTATCTAATCTCATCATAAGATGGGGTGATCTGATCTCTCACTGGGAGAGCACAGGGCACTGGAGAAACTCCAGAAGAATGCTGGAGATGACTGACTCATGTCTTTTATTTGACCAAGGAGAGGCCTAACGTCTGGAAAAATCGAGCCTCACAATCACAGAGCTCTTTACTCAAAAATAGCAGGATTAGAATTCATGTCTCCAATTTCAAATCTCATGCTCTCTACATTACTAACATACGAGGGGCATCTTCAAAAAGTTCATGGAAATGTGTATTATGAAAAAATTGTGTATGCCTTTAAAAATTTTTTTTGTAACAAAATAAATCTGAATTTTAATTATGATTTTATGAACTTTTTGAAGTTCCTTGTACTTCTCTCTAGAAAATGATCGGTTTAGTTCTTTCCCAAAACAATAATAATCAGACCAGGAACTTTGAGACAGTTGACTAAAGTTGAAAATGTTTACAGTGAAAAGAGAACAGAGTCTATATTCGAGCTAATTGTATGGCATCGTGGATGGCAGAGAGAGAGGGTTGAGAAGTCAGGCCCAGCTGGTTCTTATCTTGTATTTACTATACCTAGTAGTTGGATGATCTTGTGTAAGAATAGAATGCTGACACAGGCAGCAGGGTGCTGCTGTAAGACACTGGTGCCATATGGGAAGGCCACGGGTTCAGATCTTGGTTTGACCTGAAAATGTCAGGTGTACCCACAGGTGTGCCCAAGATCCAGGCTATTTTTAAGAGTTGGGGGGAAGACATTGACATGATAAGATCTTATCGGGAATCCATCCTCCCTTTTTTCCTCCCTCTCTCTCAAGAAATAAACTTTAAAAAAAAAAAAAAAAAAGAATGCGGACCCAGCTGGTGGTACAACAGAAATGCACTGCCCTGTGATGCTAGACCCACATGACAAGCTCCCAGGTTCATGACTCAAGACCTCCCTGTATGTGTGTGTGCCTGTCATCTGGGATGGCTGGGGTGGACTGGGCATGGAGACCCTGTTGCATGCATTCTCGCTTCTCTCTTCCTCTCTCTAAAGAAACGAATAAATAATTTTTTTAAAAGGATAGAACTCCAAAAAAAGTTATATATATATATATACACACACACACACATATATATATTTACTTTTAGATTTTTGCCATAGGGTACATGTGCTCACTGGAGAGAGACAAAGAAAGAGGGAAGTAAGAAATTATCCCCTCAGGGGGTATGGCCATACTGCAATCCCTTCTCTTCCATTCTCTCAGGATTTTGGGCATGCACACACACATTCCTGGAGTGATCCTCAAGCCACCAGATGTAAGTCCTGAGCCACATTCAGCCACAAGGAAATCCAGAGACTTAGTCACCATGCCATTTGGTGGTCCCAATCATTTAATTTTAAAAAATCATTCAAATTAAGATAACAATATCTACATGAGATGGGTAAATTTCATGACATAGTTGAATTGAGTATGTACTCAACATATGTATCAAGTATGTTGAGTACGTACTGAATTCCCATCGCCTCTTCTCACTCTTATAAATTGAATGGAACTGATAAAGACCAGATCAGCAGAAACCATGTCTCAGTTTCTTTATTCCTTACCATTCACTTTAGCAAAAGATTCAGTTTCCAATTTTAAGCCTTTTTTGTAGATCATTTTGGCATACCTTCACAAAATTAAACATTTCTACTCTGCGAATATTTTGGGAGTTAGAAAGCAAAGACTAAACAATTAGGTTTAGAGAATTTAATCAGCATACATCCTCTAAAAAGAGATGGGAAGAAAATAGAGTCATGAAGAAATATTTAAAATTAATCAAACCTTGTATACACTTCTGGCAGTTTCTTTCTATTACAGGTCATAGAAGTACAACAAGTATAGACAAAGAGGGAATTTGTAGACTCACATACCTAGGATGTCCAGGAGTAGATAAGTTTTAGGAACTAAACCCAGAGACCCAAAAAATGAATTCAATCCCTGCCCTTACCTTCTTTTCTTCACTAGCTGACCTCCTTGCTTTGGCTTTAGTCTCAAATAGGCTTTGTTGTTTGTTTTTTTTTTTTTTTGGAGATAGATTATTTTATATTGGGTGTATGCACTCACTGGAGAGTCAGAGAGAGAAAGTAAAAAATCACCCCCAAGATGGGATAGCCATGATGCAATCCCTTTTGCTCCATTCTCCTCTTGGAGGAGATTTCATTTAGGTGTAGTAGGTAGTAGTCATTATTGCTTAATCCTCTTGGGATTTTCAGCACACGCATGCATGCCAGACATGCGTTTTAAGACACCGGGTCTGGGACTTGAACTGTAGTCAACTACGTGGGAATCCAGTGACATAACGATTACCCCATCTGCTGGCCCCAGATAGATTTTTTATACATGACAGTGAAAAATGACTTTTGTGTATCTCAAGCTGATGACTAGGAGGTAGAAAATTCTGACTACCATGTGTCTGTGCTTACAGCATGTGTGGGCAAGCCATTCCCATTCAAACTGTATGGAATTGATTCTCTACTGGAAAGTAGTTATCGTTCATGAAACAAAGTGAAAAGGGATCCAGACATGCAAAAACAATGGATAGATCCACTCAATAATTCTTCTTTTACCTTCTTTTAGGATTATCTAGCTCAATTCTAAATCCTCTTGGAGATCCTGGTAAGTTCACCCTTACACCTTTTTTTTCTTTTTATTGCCAAAGAGCATGTGCATTTAGGATTCAGACTGCATGGTCATCCACGTGGGATTCAGCTCCCTCAACTACTAAGCTATAGGCCAGTCCCATCCTCCTTTCTTTGTGGTAGCCTCCTATATTGACTGAGGGGCACTTTGGTACACTATGGTTAAGGGAAGAACTCCACCTTTGCTCATGTCTACAATATGGCTGCAGTAGCACCAGCATACAAATCATCACACATGCACATTATTCAAAGCATGCTGAAGTATGTTTTTAGCATGGACGTGCTTATAACCTATATGTGTATATAAGAAAGATTATAGAAGGTTAAAAAGAATTTAATCACTTGTGCCATAAATGTATGAATTTAGAGTCGACAATATGTTGGACAGTAGGTTTAGTTCTGCAAGTGAGAAATTCTCAGTTTCTATCCTCAGAGGATTGGGGAGGGAGAATAAGATGTAGAAGATTGGTTTTAGTATAGTGTAGAGGACCACATATAAGGTACCATTTGAGCTGGATTTTGTAGGATAAGCAGAAGTTTTATTATAAGAAATAGATGGGGACCAGCAGTTAGCGTAATGGCTATGTCGCTGGACTCCCACATAGTCGATCATGGTTCGAGTCCCAGACCTGGTGGCTTAAACTCACGCTGGGCGCGTGTGTGTGCGTGCCCAAGATCCCGAGAGGAGAATGGAGGAGAAGGGATTGCGGCATGGCCATCCCCCCTGGGGGGTGATTTCTCGCTTTCTGTCTCTCTGTCTCTCTCTCTCTGTCTGGCGAGCGCACGGACCCTATAGCAAAAACCTCTCAAAAAAAAAAAGAAGAAGAAGAAATAGAGAAAGATAGGATGCACAAAAAGGCCAAGACAGAAAAGTTTGAAATGTGCTTTTCTTATTTAGTTAGAAGACTGCACTTATCAAACAGATGGGAAATAAACATAGCAAGGTAGCTTTTTAGTATACAGCAGTAAAGGTTTGTCTGAATAGATTATGGTACATCCGACCCAAGGAATACTATTCAGTAGTTCTAGAGGAAGAGGAAGATGTAAATGATCAACCCTCCAAAATATACTAATGAGGGAAAAGTCTGGTTTCACATTAACAAGGACAGATAGAGCATGGCCCCATTTCCATTAAGGGAAAGTCAAAATGTATTTGTTCTGAATGTATGAAAAAGGTCTACAAAGGCTTTATCCCAAATCGATAACAAGATTCAAACAAACGTACTGAATAAAAAACAGTGCGAGTGGGGCAAGCAGCAATGATGAAGTGAGATTGTGCCTTTCCTTTTATACTTTCTGTATTGCTTAAGCTATTATTTTTTATAATTAAAATGCATATACATGTTGCTTGCTTAATGAGGAAATGTTTTACATAAAGATTTTTTATTAAAGTAGAGTTAAATGTCTCTCTCTCTCTGTCTGGCGAGCGCACGGACCCTATAGCAAAAACCTCTCAAAAAAAAAAAGAAGAAGAAGAAATAGAGAAAGGATAGGATGCACAAAAAGGCCAAGACAGAAAAGTTTGAAATGTGCTTTTCTTATTTAGTTAGAAGACTGCACTTATCAAACAGATGGGAAATAAACATAGCAAGGTAGCTTTTTAGTATACAGCAGTAAAGGTTTGTCTGAATAGATTATGGTACATCCGACCCAAGGAATACTATTCAGTAGTTCTAGAGGAAGAGGAAGATGTAAATGATCAACCCTCCAAAATATACTAATGAGGGAAAAGTCTGGTTTCACATTAACAAGGACAGATAGAGCATGGCCCCATTTCCATTAAGGGAAAGTCAAAATGTATTTGTTCTGAATGTATGAAAAAGGTCTACAAAGGCTTTATCCCAAATCGATAACAAGATTCAAACAAACGTACTGAATAAAAAACAGTGCGAGTGGGGCAAGCAGCAATGATGAAGTGAGATTGTGCCTTTCCTTTTATACTTTCTGTATTGCTTAAGCTATTATTTTTTATAATTAAAATGCATATACATGTTGCTTGCTTAATGAGGAAATGTTTTACATAAAGATTTTTTATTAAAGTAGAGTTAAATTACTGGTAGGATAAGGGGTGTGGATTTTCAAATATTATCAGTGTGGCTGGTAGCTACCACATTAAGCTACACATTAGGAATAAAAATATTTGGAAGTGGGATTATCATAAATCCAATAAACAAATAGGCAACAAGAACTATTTGGAGGCTATTCCAAATACATAAGCAAAATAAACAAATAGGTAATAAGAGAACATATGAAACAATAATAAGGCTTAAGAGAAGAAAATAGCTCTTTTTCCAGGATAGGGAGTTTAAGGTTATTAATGTAATATCTTTGGAGATGTTCTTTTCAGAAGTGTCTAAAGACAACAGATGTGGATGTGGAAATCACAGAGGCGTAGTCTGATTTCATCTAGGTTTAGTAGTCATCCACATGAAAGAAATGAAGAATAAATGGAGTCAAAAGATCATTAAGGAAAAAATGAGTTAAGAAAGGAAGAATCAAGAGAGCTGAATTCAAGGCTTCATCCATTTAGAGGAGCAGAACAAGCCATTCACCCATAGCTTTGCCACTAATACGTTGCAAACACCCTGTGCAAAATACTGTGTAGGTTTTGAGGACAGAATCACAACGGTGAAAAAAAAAATCGTATGGTGTCTGCCCCTAGGGAGCTAGCATCCACTGGAATACCCACTAACACTTACTGAGTATTTATTGTCTTTGCAATAGAATTTAAGTAGCATATCACCCTCTACAACATTATTATGCTCTCCCTTCTACAGATAAAGAAATGAAGGCTCTATAATAATTCAATATATATTTCAAAATAATCAGAAAAGCAGATAAATGTGTCTAACACAAAGTACTGATAAATGTTAGAGGTGGTAGGTATGTTTATTTTCCTGATTTGATCATAAAACACAGTCTAACGTGCTTTGAAAAACCACACAGCACTCCACAAAGATATATACCTGTTATATTCAAATTAGAAATTAAAATAAAAGTTATTATTAAAAATAGAGAGAAAAATTAGGCTCAGTAAAGTGAGATGATTCGTCCTAAATCATAAGATGATAAAGTGTCAAGGACTTGATGTTGAGTGCCCAATTAGTCTGCCACCACACCCTCACAGATCACGAACATGGCTCCTGAAAAGTGGCCAGCAAAGGAGTCATAGAGGAATATCTGGAATGGAGAAAAACCAGGATTCTACATTAAAAAAGCTAAGAACAAACGCATGGTCTTGATTAGCCATGAGCCAAGGAAGATGGGAACTGCTTACATATTATTCATTTGGTGATTAGAGTCATGAATTCATGCATTTATTCAGCAAATATTAAGCACCTATCATGTATTATTGCATGAGCTTTGAAAGATCAGTTTCAGTTGCATGGGGCGAAAGCCCATGGTCGAGGATAAGAAATGAGTGGGAATAAAACAGTATATATTAAGGAGTCCTCTGAGAAATCAGATGATGGAAAAATTAATACAAGAAGTGTTTTTTAAGGTTCTGTACACTTCTAAGCACATATCAAGAGGGAGGAATAATTGGTAGAGTGAGACAAACATACAAGGAAACAGGATGATGGTTGAAAAAGACATATCTTGTGGGTGGTCAAAGAGATAGGAATGTAAACCTCTATGCAAAGGTACACCAGGAAAATGTGGAGGACCCTCTGACAGGATGGAAGAAAATATAGAGGAACAAAGAAAGTTTGCAGTTAAGTCAATTCAGTCAAATGAAACCATACCAATAAAACTCCTTTGGGACAGTAGTTTTCAGTCTTGGCTATGAATTAAAATAATCTTTGCAGAGGTTACAAACAATGATATAGATTACACTCTGGATCAGATAAATCAGAAAACCTTGATGTTTCTTCAGGCTGGGGATGTCCCAGGCAGCCTTCTCAAAGAAACTGGCAAGATTTGATCAGATGGGGAGAAGGAAAGGCATTCCACATGGTAACCACTTGAGCAACGTCTGAAGAATTAGAAGCCAATAAAGAACTGTATTTGCCTAAATCAAAGGAAGCAAGGAAGAAGTTAGGGAAAAAATAAGAAAGTTGTTCTGTAGTAGATTATAAAGGATCCTGATGAGTTTACAAAGCGCTGCAAAGTGAAGTCTTCAAAAAGTTCACAGAAAATGTGTATAGTGAAAACATGATGCAGGAATTTCAAAATCTTTTGCACCAAAATAAACTTAGCTTTTACTCCCATTTTCCACAAATTTTTCAAAGTCCCCTTATTTGTGCATCCTATTACCTATGACTACAAATTCTGCTAAGACCTGGATTTTATCAGTAGTGTTTGCTTTTGTATTTCTAGTCCTCATCAGATTCCTTGGCACCCAGGAGATAGTCAATAAACATTAGTTGAATGAATAGCTTAAAAATGGACGAAAGTATAATTCGGGTGTGCACCCAGTCCTCTTATTTAGAGGATTTAGAATACTTGAGAATAATAGAATTGTCTAATATCCAGTCCCAAGTCACTCACTGCAAATACTTTTCCACATCCCACTCAGATATTATTCGATCTTTGGTTGGATTCATAGGATATAACTTCAGTTTCTTTATTCCTAATCCTACTAACACTAGTCCATGTGTTTATCAGAGTTTTATTAAAATTTGTAAAAAATGAAGAAACAATGGGGACACACACCCCTTACGTGACTTCCAGGTTTTTACCCAAGAGCAATGTCTACACAAAGACTTGCACACAAATTTTCACCGCAGGTTTTATCTGTACCAGGCAACAACGGAAAATACAGAAGTTCAACAGATGAATGAGTAAATTAAGGTGTACTCATACAATTGAATATTAGTCAAGATAAAAAAGAGGATTTTTTTTATAAGCAACAAGCTGAATGAATCTTAAAATAATTATGCTGTGTGAAAACTTCACCAAAAAAAAAAAAATACAGACTGAGTGATTTATTTGGTTTGTATGAAATTCTAGAAGGTGAATCCATATGTAGTAAGAGAAAGCAGGGCAGAGCATGCCTAGAGAAGGAAATAGGAAGATGGATGGCTCATGAAGGGATACATGAATTTTGGAGATATAATAAAAGTGGTTTTTTTTGTCTTGATTGCTGTGGTGTCAACATGGGGCATACGTATGTCAAAAGCCATCAAAGTGTACACTTTAAATACTTGTCAGTTATTGTATATAACATATTGGGTTGTCAGAAAAGTCATGACGTAGTATTTTTTTTTAATGTTTTTCTATGCATAAATGTGTCATGACTTCAACGACCTAGTCTCTTAAGTTTCAACATGGCCCAGCCCCAGTGGCTCAAGCAGAGTTATTCTAAACTGCAACACTGAAAACCATATGGCTAACCAAGGGTTCAGACAAAAATTGACAAAAAACATGACACCCAAGGTTCCCAACTATCAATAGCTGGAGACCTGGGGAAAGAGGATCACAGCATGATGAAACCCTCTGGAGTGTTTCTCTCTTTCACACATGCCTGCACTCTCTCCCATTAAAGAAATAAAAAAAAAAAAGATCCTTTAAAAAATAGTTTAAGCACAATGGGAAGGGAGACCTTATCATCAAAGCACCAGCTAACAAGTGATTCAAAATGATGTATTACGTATTTATTTGTTACCTGTGTCACTTGGCTGTTCCCACTGGCCGTTATTCCATGCCGAGTTCTTGCCTCTTGCCATCTTATCCCATTCCTGTTTCCCCCAAGTTTTGTCACTGCTACCCACCCAGTGGCCCTGGTAAATTTCAGTGGAGCCAGGACTCTTTCCTACACCACTGTTTTTGTATGGCGGTTTACATTCAGTTACCTAACTCTCCCCCAGAATTGTTTTGGCAACTGAAGAACAGATATTAACCCCTTCATTTTAGGTCTCCAACTCAATTCTGATTTTAAACAATACTTTTGTTTCTTCCCTCTGTACAAAGAAATGAATCATCCTGTGAAGACACATGGAAAATCTCCAACCCTATAGTAATATTACCAGGGGTCTTCGAAAAGTTCTTGAATATTGTGTATTATGAAAAAAACTGTGCATGGATTTCAATTTTTTTCTGTACCAAATGCATTCGCACTTTAACTCCATTTTCCCACAAATCTTTTAATGTCCCATCAGTGAGGCCTTCATGATGACAGTCACCAAAACAAGTGTTTACATGATGGTTGTGAATAATTCTAACCTTTCTTGCTGGGGAGTCTCCAAATATGTCTGAGAGCATCGCGACAGTGTCCAGTGATATGAGTGGTGGTGTAGACAGAGTGGGTATGCCACACACATGCACTAATCATGAGGATAAAGGGTAAAGATGAGACACTCTGAGATTTCATACCTTATAATAATAGTAGTAATAATAGCTACTTTGTATGTCCAAAGCCATTTAAAAGCATTGACATTTCACATGGTGCACATCTTCACCGAGCAGATCAATATTTATTCTTCCAAGTGTGTCACGTACACAGTTGGGGCACCAGGAGGTGAGAACGTCACCCTACCAGTGTCACAGAGTCAGCCTCGGAACTTGGAAATCACATCTCCCAGTTCATTATGTCAGCATAATAGAGTGACCCTTGTCAGTGGAACATAGTCATTAATGGTTAGCGCTGAGAAGGGCGGGAAGAACCGGCAGTAATGCTCTGGGGCTGACTACACTAAATAGCCATCGAGAAAACATGACTGTTATTTGGTGTCAACATCAGCCCTGGAAGGGAAAAGGACACACACACCCACACGCGAATACATTGCAGCAGGCCTGCTTAGTCTCTCTAGAGAAGAGTTTACTTTTCTGAATCTTGGTCCAAATCATTTCACTGTCACTAATTTGTAGAGATGAAGGAGAGTAAGGGACGTTCTTTTGTCCCTTTTCTTCTTGCTCTCCTTAGTGTGTTTCACTGATTAAGCAAATCAACCTTAATTAGTAACTAACCAGGAAAGGACTCTGCAAGCTTCAGTTCAACAGCAAGAAAACTACCCCAGCCAGTGCTCCCAGCCCATTAAGAGGTAATCACCCAGCACAACTAACGAGTCACTCAGACCAGACTTTTGGAATTTGGCTCTTTTGTTCTGTCAGTTTGAAGGGTATGGAGGCACGTGTGATGCAATTTAGAAGGGAGCTCTTTCAGAGCTTTCACTCAGGAAGGCATCGGGCGCTCTGGGGGTAGAGCTTAGCTCAGAAAAAGAGGAAGAACGCAAGTTTGCGCTGACAGCTTGATCCCAGAGAGAGATGGCTGGCTGCGTGTCTAGCAGGTCCTCTGGGTGTGGATGAGGCAAGGGCAGGAGCCTGCGTCTTCGGGAACAGGCACCGACAATGTTAAAGGAACAATTACCTGCCGTGTGCACTGCTTGCTGTTTGGGACTGCTGCTTCCTGCAATAAATGCTCTCTCACTTGCCAATTGAAGCCTGTCAGGCAATAATATTTTTCATGCACGATACACATACTAAAATGCCCTTGTGCGTCTTTAATACATTTCCAGTCGATAACAATAGGGATGTGTTGTCGGAAAAGGTAGGAAAGTATCTGCTACAAATGTGGAGCAATGGTAGATACAGTGTGCACCAGGGCTGTGGGGCTTCATGCTGCCGGTCCACCTGAACAGGGGCATGTAGAAATGGGATCAGGCTGTGGTCTTTCAACTCAAATTGAAGTCTACCCTTTCAATAAAGAGGTGTGTTTGCTTTGACCAAGTCTCTGGTGGAGATGAAGATGATAATATGGCAAAGGTAGAGTGAGCGTACAACATCCTCATATTTAATACATATTTGACCTGTGGTCTTACTATAGAATTTTCCCCTTGAAACTCCAGGACTATGAAGGAAAGAGATAAATTGTCCCATAGACAAAGTACCCCTTACAAAACATATATACAGGGGCCAGCAGAAGGTGTGATGGTTAAGGCTCTGGACCCTCCCACATGGCCAATCACTGTTCAAGTCCCAGACTCAGTGCCTTGCTTTCTCACTTTCCCCCTCTCTCTCTGTGTCTCTTTCTCCAGCCAAATTAAAATAAATGAATGAATAAATAAAATTAAATATTAATTTTAAAAGGTATACACATAGACACCATACTTGACTATTCAATTACAGCTTTCTGTTACCGTAGCACAAACTTTCATTATTAAGTGAAACCAGATATTAAATACTAAACAACAAGCAGATAACTTCTGCCAGCCAATTACAAGAGAGATTTGTTACTAAAATAACCATTTGGCTAGGGTTAAAAAAGCATGTGTGGGGGGACCAGCAGTTAGCGTAATGGCTATGTCGCTGGACTCCCATATAGTCGACCGCGGTTCGAGTCCCGGACCCGGTGGCTTAAACTCACGCGGGGCGCGTGTGCGTACATGCCCAAGATCCCAAGAGGAGAATGGAGGAGAAGGGATTGCGGCGTGGCCATCCCCCCTGGGGGGTGATTTCCTGCTTTCTATCTTTCTGTCTCTCTCTGTCTGTCTGGCGAGCGCACGCGCCCTATAGCAAAAACCTCTCAAAAAAAAAAAAGCATGTGTGGGGACTGGCAGGTAGCATAGTGATTAAGGTGCTGGACTCTCACATGGTCAACCACAGTTTAAGTCATGGACCTAGCAGCTTGCTTTATCATTTTTCCTCTCTCTCGCTCTTTCTCTCTCTGGTTAAATTTTTTAAAAATAATTTTTGAAAAATCTTTTAAAAAGGCATGTGTGTATATATTATTTACCTATTATTTTCTTTATAATAATAATGGCTTGCCAGAGGTTTCAAGAACCAAGTAATAGGTCTGATGGTCCAGAATAAGGGTTCGACACCAGCACAAAAATAAATACAGATTTTTATGTAAGAACATACTGGGATAAGAATTTCTATTTCTATGCGAAGAGAGAATCTCCTATGTTAGTCTACAAAATGAAGAAAACTGAATTAGGTATCATTAAACTATATTTACCTTCTTGAAAAGAATAATATATTAGTTGTCCAAAATATATGATGAGAATTCCAAAACTTAATTAATAAGCACATAATTGCTTATTATGAAAAAACTATGCATGGATTCAATTTTTTATATCAAAATAAAATATATTCTAATTTTACACTAATTTTTGAAGTCCCTTTGTGTTATGGTATCTGCCAATGAGAAACAATACACTATTATCTGGACAGCTCTTCCAAATGCATAGATTCAAATACTGGGTTTGGGCCAGGAGTTGGCATGAAAGTTCAGGCAAATGGATCCCACAAGGCTGATTGAACAGTTTGAGTCCTAAACCCAACAGCTTGAAAAACACTCTGGACATGAGCATGCCCAAAATCCTGAAAGGAGAATAAAGAAGGGATAGTAGCATTGCCATCTCCCCGGGGGGGGAGAGGGGATGATTTCTCTCTCTCTCCAATGAGCTCATGTGCCCTACAGTGAACTTAAAAACAAACAAACAGGGGACCAGCAGTTAGCGTAATGGCTATGTCACTTGACTCCCATGTAGTCGACCGCGGCTCGCGTCCCAGACCTGGTGGCTTAAAACTCACGCCAGGCGCGTGTGCGTGCGTGCCCAAGATCCCGAGAGGAGAATGGAGGAGAAGAGATTGCGCCATGGCCACCCCCCTGGGGAGTGATTTCTTGTTTTTTGTCTCTCTGTCTCTCTCTGTGTGGCAAGCACACGCACCCTCATAACAAAAACCTCGCAAAAAAACAAACAAACAAACAAAACCACTTGGGTTTCCCTATTTTGTTTCTTTTTTTTCCTTTTCTTTTTTTTTTCTTTTTTGTCATAGAGCACATGTGCTTGCTAGAGAGACACAAAGAGAGGCAGAGAGAGAGAAAGTGAGAAATCACCCCTCACAAGGAATGGTCATGGCAGGATCATCCCTTGCCCTCCAATCTCCTATTGGGACTTTGGCCATGCACACAGAACCATTGTGATTTTCAATCCACTGGGTCTAGGACTCAGACTGGGCTTGGCCATGTGCGAGTCTAGCACCTTAACCACTGCACCATCTGCGGGCCTCTTCATTACTTTTAATTCCATAATCATTATTTTTTTCAATTTTTAAAACTTTTTTTTTTCATTTATTTCTTCCAAGACAGAAAGAGAGCAAAAGAGACAGAGACAGCAAAAGAGACAGAGACAGCAGGCACAAAGAGAATGAGGGAAAGAAAGAGATTGGCATCCTCATCAGGGTCCTCCCACTACAATCCACCTCCAGTCTCAGCTGGCCTAGATCATGTGCACGAGTACACGTACCTGGCTTACTCAAAGAGGTCTAGGACAGGACCCCAAGTCCCTCCCATATGGGCCCAGTTGCACTACTGGTGCTTCTAGCCTTAATTCTATAATCTTAGATAAATGTCTCCAACTTTCTGAACTCTCTCCAATTATAATAGTGATGACAGTAATAGTATCTACCACATAACATTTTTTTCTAGAATAAAATTCAATATATTTGTACAAATCTTAGAACTCAATAAATATTATTCTATAATAAATATTGAAACACATTTCTTGATTAATTCACATATGACTTATATTTCAAATTAACATTATTAGTCAAATTGATCTGCGGTAGCTGCTGTAAATAACAACCCTTAAATCTCAGTGGCCTAATTTAATAAAGGTGAGTTCTTGATCACTGAAAGCTCAATGCACATTTTCCTGTGTTGCTTTCTACCATGTGGTGACTCAGAGATCTAGGCTTTTTCCATGTTGTGGTTCTGCCACCCACAGATGGCTCCTCAGAGTTTTCTACCATATTCTATGCTGGCCAGTAAGTAGAGAAAAAAAAAATGTGGAGAATCACATGGCATATTTTAGGAGTCAAACATGGAAAGGAGGCACATCATTTCTGTCCATAAACCTTGGCCAGAACTATTTGTATGGCCTTATCTAGATGCAGTGAGGCCAGAAAATGTCATTTAACTATGTCCCCTAAAAAAGAAAGTATATTTGGCTTGGTATGCATCTAGCCTGTCTTTGTTACTAACATAAATCTCTATGAGCTAAGATGGTATAATTAAGAGTATCTTCTTTAGCCATATTTGAAGCAGTGGATATACCATTATGTTCAAATAAGGAGCTTTTTGAATATACGAAGTTCCTAATATATGCCCTGATTCTCTTGGCAACTAAATTCCTTTACACACTCACTTTCCTTGCTATCTCTGGGTTTTTCTCCTACTTCATTCCTCCTCAGACTTCTTTCCTACTCTTACATTCACACCAGGATGCTGATAAATAAATAAGTAACTTTCATAAGAAGTTTTATGTTTTCTACAAAAGAGAAGGTACATCTTTCTTTTTGTTTTAAATAATCACTTATTAATTTATCATTATTATTATTTTTTTAATTTGCTACAGAGCACATACACTCATTAAAGAGAGACAGAGAGAGAAAGTGAGAAAGAAAGCTGCCAGGTCTGGGACTCTGGCCATGTGGGAGTCCAGCACCCCAACCACCATGCCACCTGCTCGTCCCAGAGAAAGTACATTTTTCTTACTCTCCCTCAAGTTTCAGCTGTTGGCTCATTTTCTCTCAGCAAACGTCTAATTATGGAGGCTAAACTGAGAGACCTGCATTGGGATCCCCGTTAATCCCTGTCACAGCATTTATTACACGGTATTCTGCGTCTCTCCATTGGACTCTGCTAGAAGACTAGAGGGTCCATGAAATCTGACTTAAGTTTTATCTGAGTTTCTCCTCACGGAGAACAGTGTCTGCCACATCATAGACATTTACTAGAGAATTTAAGGAATTTTCTGGTGGGGCACATCTATACATCGTAGCAGGGAAAGAAAACCAGAATGTAAATGAAACTTGAGTGTTGTCAGTCAAAAAACAAATGATCCATGATATAAATTAATGTGAGAACAATACATTTTCCTTTATCATGGTATAAAACTCCTGAGGTTTTTATCTGTTAGATTTGCTTTCAGCAACTGGCACTATAATGTTAAAAAAAAAAAATAGTAAAACTTATGTGCTTTACTAAATTCCTGTAAATCGATTTTAGAAACATTTTCCTTTCATTTACTTAATCTAGAAAGCAGAAAAAAAGACATATACTTAGAATAAAAATACCAGGGTTAAAAAAACATCAATCTCAGAATCTCTACCAGGGAAATAGTATTGTTATCATTGTTGTTGTTGTTGTGGTTGTTGTTATCATTACTTTGGCAGTCTAACATCAGTTGAAACAAAATCTGGGGGCCAGCAGGTGGCGTGGAGGTTAAGGCAGCTGGATCTCACATGGGCCGACTGTGTGGTTCGAGTCCCAGACCTAGCAGCTGGGAAAACACACTGGGCACATGTGCATATATACCCAAAATCTCAAGAAGAGACTAGGAGAGAATAGATTGTAGTGTGGCCTTCCCTCATGGGGGTGATTTCTCACTTTTCCTTTCTCTCTGTCTCTCTCTCTGGTGAGTGCATATACCTTGTAGGATTTTTTTTTCTTAGAGTCAGGAAAGGATACTTATGCTGCAAATAGGCTATTTTTCAAGTTAAACTTTGATTTATACAAAATTTTTTATGCCAGGATTCCATTCACAGTAAAACATAAAAACAATATTGTAATATTTTATATCTTATTGCACATATTTACCTCTAAAATGCCGTTTATTCATATCAAAACTCCTAAAAAAATAACGATTACTATTAGCACCTTCTTCAGTTTTTAATATTTAAATATTTAGAACACATTATTCTAATAATAGTGATAACCTATTCAATCTGATATCATTACTTTCTCCTTTGCATATTATTTATTCTGCCTACTGTATTATCATAACATTACTATATTATTAATATTACTCATGCCTACTATAAGGAGTTATTTATTAATTACCTTACCTATTAAGTTTACTTTAACAGAAGCAGTGCACCATAATAGTTAAAAAAAATTTCTTTTCTGGTGACACTTTTTGGATTCAAATCATACCTCTATCTCTCTCTGCAATCATAATTCATAAATTATACTATCTTTTTGTGTCTTTGCCTCCTCCTTTGTAAAATGTGGACAGTGACAGTGCTTAACCCGTACAGTTACTGTCAGGATTATAGAAGTTTTACAGTGAAAGCTTTAGAATCCTGTCTGCCATATCAAAGGCCTCTAGAAATATTTAGCTATTATTATTACCTTTTAGAAGTAAAAGCCATGTTCCACATTTCCACTTCCTTATTTCCATTTCCTTCATTCCATCCCCCCACTCTGTCTTCTAGCCTTGCCTCTATTGGAATTGTTCTAACAGAGATCACCAATGATCTCCACATTTCCAAAGTCAATAGTTTTTTACTATCCCAAAGAATCCTCACCTTCTTTGCATCATTTGGCTCTCCTGCTTGTCTGCTTTGTTTGTTTGCTTGCCAGGAGGCACACGCACTAGCCAGAGAGAAGGAGTACTGCCAATGGGGCATGGTCATGCCACAATCTTTTTCCTCTTTTTCTCCCACCCATCAGGATTTGAGGAATGTACCCACGCGTGGCATGTTTTTCAAGCTGCTAAGACCTGAACTTGAACCACAATCACCCATAAAGGATCCAGCTCCCTATGCACAGAGCTTAATCACTGGGTCACCTGGCCATCCCTCTTTGGTATTGGTTTATTTATTTATTCTAAAGATGAAAGAGACAGACAGACAGTGGAAATACAGCGCCCCTGTGACCAGCAGTTAGCATAATGGTTATGCTGTTGGACTCTCATGTAGTCGATCGTGGTTCGAGTCCCGGACCCAGTGGCTTAAACTCACGCCGAGCGCATGTGCGTGCATGCCCGAGATCCCAAGAGGAGAATGGAGGAGAGGGGATTGCAGCATGGCCATCTCCCCTAGGGGGTGATTTCTCGCTTTCTGTCTCTCTGTCTCTCTCTCTGTCTGTCTGGCGAGCACACGTGCCCTATTGCAAAAAATATATATAAAATAAAATAAAAAATAAAATAAAGTAAAAACGAAAAAACACAGCGCCCCTGACAGGGTCTTAAGGTCATGATCCACCCCCAACCTCCCCAACCTGTCAGCCAGGATCATAGGTACCAGACTGCCCAGAGTACTCAGGGAGTTCTCTGGATGCCAATCAACAACCTTCCCATGTGGGCCTGCCCCATGGTCCTGTTTTGCTTTGTTTTGTTTTTTTCCTTAAGAGAGATTTTTGCTATAGGGTGCATGTGCTTGCCCGACAGACAGAGAGAGACATAGAGACAGAAAGTGAGAAATCATCCCCCAGGGGGATGGTCATGCTGCAATCCTTTCTCCTCCATTCTCCTCTCAGGATCTTGGGCACGCACACTCACATGACCCGCATGAGCATAAGCCACCATGCCTGGGACTTAAACCATAGTCAACTACATGAGAGTCTAGCGACAAACATTATGACATCTGGTTTCCCTCCTGCAACACTTGGTCCTTTTAATAACATCTTTTTTCTTGAAATGTTCTCATCTTCTGGGCAAGGAAAGGAGGAATGAAAAAATTAAACATACAAGGAAACAAAAAAACCAGAAACTGGTATCCCAGTAGCCTAGGAAAGAAAACAGTGTAAGGAGAAGGCTGTAACTTGATTTACAGGTTAATTTTAAGAATGGTCAAATAAAAGTGACAAGAATCCAGTCTACTTCCTCTTTAACTCATCTTCCATCATGGCATTTCTAAGAATGTGTGTGTGTGTGTGTGTGTGTGTGTGTGTGTGTGTGTAGAGAGAGAGAGAGAGAG